>NC_083229.1:16583873-16837042 GCF_032191835.1 Heteronotia binoei | reverse complement strand
ACCCAGTTCTTCAGGTTAGAATCCACCGCTCTTAACTACTATACTGAACAAGGCTTGGTTTTTCTGAAAGGTTTGCCTCCCCTGGATTGTGGCTTCTCTAGCAGCATTCCTCTAGCTTAACAAGTCAAGCTTGCCATCGGAAGATAAGCCCTGCTCTCCAAGGCATGCAGCCTAAAAGCAAAAACAGCTAAGGCAATGATCGCTCGATGGGGGAGGTGCAGAAGGGTTTTTGGATGCATGCCGGATCACTTTGTGATATATCTTAAGTTTAATGAGTGTGACAGCGTTCACTTTTGAGCTCCAAATTAGCACTACGCCGCGACGTCTCCAGGCTCCCCTGGAAAAATAAAGCACGTAACAGCTTTTAAGACAGCAGGCCACGTAATAAAGGCCATGGCAATTGCAACTCAGAAAGGCAGGAATGTGTTTGGGGGAGGGGGGAGGACTTCTTAAACTTGAATAAACTCAGGATAATGTTGCATTTCTTATTCTGGCTGTTTCAGCTTCCAGGTCTTCATTTCGCTTGCCCCTTGAGCCAAGAAAAGAAAAAAACCCACTAATCTTTTCATGCAAACCGGTTTCTTTAAGTTATTCTGATTAAATTTGGATTACAGTGGATGGATAGGTTTGCCTTGATAAAGGCTTATATTACCAATATAATTGAGCTAACGTTACGCGTGGTATCGTTGAAACCCTGACCATGGTTTAAATTAATCTCCGTGCCTTTAAGGCAATGCAGTTGTGCAACCAGCTGCATGTAATCATGAGGAACGTTCTCTTAAGAAGGACTAGTGGTTAGCTGGGGTCGCTTTGTAGAAAAATAGATGGTGGAGCTCATCCAGGGATTGTTATGCAGCTGCACCTACTATTCCGTGGACAAGGTGGGGAGAAGGAGGGGGAACACTTAGGTCGTTTTCGCACTCACCTTAATCAGCAGCGACAACCCTCTTCACCGCGCAGGATCTGCGCGGATTTCGCACTAATTGCCGCGGAGCACCCAGAAGAGCCGGAAAGTCCCGGGGCTTTTGCGGCGCAAACGGAAACTGGTTTTTGGCGGTTTCCGTTTGCGCCGCAAAAGCGCCGGGACTTTCCGGCTCTTCTGGGTGCTCCACGGCAATTAGTGCGAAATCCGCGCAGATCCTGCGCGGTGAAGAGGGTCGTCGCTGCTGATTAAGGTGAGTGCGAAAACGACCTTAGAAAGGTTCAGGAGCTGTGCTCCTGTGAGCTCCTGCTGAATCCGAGGCCTGGTGGTTAGGATCTTTAGAGCTTTTTTTTTTTTTGCCATCAATGGAAGAAAAGGCTTTGTTCCTGCTTTAAAAGGAAGAATGGTATGCTCTTTATATAAATTATATTTTGCTTCATAGGGACTAGGGTGGAGGTGGAGGCAGGGGATCCCCTGGTTTGAAGACCCTCCCCCCGCTTCAGGGATGTCAGAAAGCAGAGGGAGGGGAGGGAAATATTTGCTGGGAACTCTATTATTCCCTATGGAGATTTATTCCCATAGAAAATCATGGAGAATTGATCTGCAGGTATCTGGGGCTCTGGGGGGGGGGGCTGTTTTTTTGGGTAAAGACACCAAATTTTCTGAATAGCATCTAGTGCCTCTCCCCAAAATACCTCCCAAGTTTAAAAAAAAGATTGGACTTGGCAACCCTAATAGGGACTCATTGCTTTTAATTTTGGAGATCAGTATGACAACTATTGAACAAAAAGTTTGGAACCTCATAAAGAAAAAAATGATTGGTTTGCTCCCTATATAAAAGTGAGCGGTCGGCAACAATAGGTGAATCTAAAGAGTATATGTTCCCTATGATGGTGTAGTTCAGGGCTTTTTTGTAGCAGGAACTCCTGTGCATATTAGGCCACCACTGATGTAGCCAATCCTCCAACAGCTTACAGGGCTCTTAGTACATGGCCTACTGGAAGCTCCGGGAGGACTGTCTACATCAGGGGTCTGTGGCCTTATATGCAAAGGAGTTCCTGCTACAAAAAAAAGCCCTGATGTAGTCTAATACTTTTGAGAAAAAGTTCTAGTTCATCCCAGGGTAATAAAAATGCACTATATCTGTTCAATAGCCAGGGGTGGAATTCTAGCATGAGCTCCTTTGCATATTATGCCACACCCCCTTGATGTAGCCAATACTCCAAGAGCTTACAAAAAAGAACCTTGTAAGCTCTTGGAGGATTGGCTACATCAGGGAGGTGTGGTCTAATACGCAAAGTAGCTCCTGCTAGAATCTCACCCCTGTCAATGACAACCTTTATCGGTGTATTGTTTTTTGTATTTTTTAAGTTGGTTCCCTCATGAAGTCTCGGTGCTTGTACTTATAGAGAGCATTCAGTCAGCAATGAAACAGGTTTTGTACTTTCTTATAAAAAGAAACTGGCTTATAAAAAGAAGTTTCTTATAAAAAGAAACCCAACAAGAAGAAGATATTACGACTTCTGGCGATGTGGCAGCATGAAACGGGTCTGCCACTATTTATTTATTTATTTATTTAGAATTTATATCCCGCCCTTCCCACGAATGGCTCAGGGCGGCTTCCAACAATAGATCCCACATAACAATAAGCAACATTTAAACATGCGAGGGAATAGACAATTAAAACAGATAAAACTCTAAAAATTAATAAATATTCAAGTATATATAAAGGAAATCTGGCAAGTTGCGTTAGGTTCTCAAGCTAGGTATGGGCTAGCCGGAAGAGGGACGTCTTACAGGCCCTGCGGAACCGAGCTAGGTCCCGCAGGGCCCTCACCTCCTCCGGCAGCTGATTCCACCATGTAGGGGCCATAACAGAGAAAGCCCTTTCTCTGGTGGATTTCAAGCGGGCTTCTTTCGGCCCAGGGACAGTAAGGAGATTTTGTGTTCCCGACCTCAGTACTCTCTGGGGAACATGCGGGGAAAGACGGTCCTTCAGGTAGACAGGTCCCAAGCCATATAGGGCTTTAAAGGTGATAACCAGCACCTTGTACCGGACCCGGTATATCACTAGAAGCCAGTGCAGGGTCCGAAGACCCGGCTGAATGTGTCCCCAGTTACTCGTTGAATGAACTCTGTTGAAAACACTGTGAATGTCAGTTGTGAAATGTATAAGTAGTTTTCTTTAAAAGATAAAGTAGCCCGTATAGCACAGGTATTTTTTTTTTTAATTCAGTATGATATTCACACCTTGTCCCCATTTATTGTCTATACCCAGAGGAAAAACCAATGGGATTACAGTGAAGATACACTACAAGAGGCAAAAAACATAGTTACAAGAGGTACGGTAGCTATGAAATATAGGCTGCCATTCATTTTTTATAAAACTACTTTTGAACTTACAAATTACCATAAGAAACAATTAAACCATTTTCAGCATTTAAACAAACCATTGTTGTTTAGTAATATAGCATACAAGTGACTAGTTATAACAATAGATATGTTTCGTGTTGTCACTTCATCAGTATTCTTAATTTTGTTTTCTTGTTGAGCTGTATGTAGTAAAGGAGTAAGCCAGTCTCTTTTATAAAATATATATATATATATGCGCAAAGTGTTCCATTTCACTGCTGGCCAAAACACTCTCCATGGATACTGGATACAAGCACTGAGGCTTCAGGAAGGAACCTTAAAAATACAGATAACAATGCTCTGATAAAGTTTATTGTTGAACTAATATGGTGCATTTTTAGGACCCTGGGATGAATTCAAAACTATGACCGTTTTCGCACACAGCTCACCTCGCAGTCACAATCCTGTTCCCTCCGCAGCGTCTGGTCGGATTTCCCACCATCTGCGCTGAAGTTACAGGAAGTGCCGCAGCTTTTGTGTAGCAAACGCAAACCGCTAAAACCCAGTTTACGTTTGCTACGCAAAAGTCACGGCGCAGATGGTGGGAAATCCGACAGACGCTGTGGAGGGAACAGGATTGTGACTGCGAGGTGAGCTGTGTGCGAAAACGGTCATAGTTTTGAGGAAAGCTGTGTGCGAAAACAGTCTTCTTTTTTTTTTGCAGTTCAATAGTTTATTGAAAAGTAAGTAAATAGTTACAGAATTAACATGCATAAAACAGTTAAAAAGAAAACAATATGCAACCAGTAAAGAAACTTTTCCTTCTATCAAACTAATCTTGATACATAATCGAATTTCTTCTTATTATATTCATCCTACTCGTTTGTTATAATATTTAAACTAAGTTATTTTATATATACATAAAAACAGAGAGTGAAAATGGATTTTAACACCAAAAATTAACCACCTGATTTTATGAACTAAACATAATTTTATAGCATTGTTTCATCTCCACCCGATCTTTTATTATCATTTTCTCTTGTCTTTCTATCGAGCCACATATACACTTTCTTCCATTTATTGCTTGCTACGGATTTAGCCACCGCTTTCAGGAGGGCTGGAAGTATATCCGCTTCAGCAGCATGGAGTACTTATTCAACCAATTCATCTAAATTTGGAGATCTCTCTTGCCTCCAGTATTTAGCTAGTAAAATTCTAGCAGCAGTAAGAATATAGATTGTCAAATACTCATCTTCTTTTTGTATTTCCTTTCTTACCATAGATAACAGCATAACCTCCGGTTTAAATTGAAAATCCATGCATAGTACTTCCTTTAAAAATAGAAACACTTTCACCCAAAACTTTTTCACCATAGGGCAAGTCCACCATGAATGATAAAATGATACCTATTTTGGTTCCACATTTCCAACATTTAGGTGATAAGTTAGTGTTCATCTTCAATAACTGGACTGAATAGATGTAGCAGTATATATGAAAACAACTTTGTAATCTTGCTCAAAGAGGTTGGAAATTTACTGAAAAAATGGGAAGGTTTGCAACTATCCTTTATGGGCAGAATTGCTCTTATTAAGATGACTATTCTCCCAAAAGTAATGTTTTTATTTCAAACAATTAATTTTTCAATTAAGAAGGATTTTTTCGCTAAATTGAGCAAAGCGGTCAGGGTATTTATTTGGCAAGGGAAAAAAAACGAAAATGGTCTTTATCTCCAAATTATTCATCTTAACTATTACAGGGAACATATCCTCTTACATGTCTAACAAGTCGATCGCGATCTACCAGTAGATCACGGAGGGGTCAGAGGTAGATCACCAGTCCCACTAGGTCTCATGGTCTGCTGCCTGCTGGGCAGGTGGTTGGGCTTTTTTGATGATTGTTTGGTGTGATGGTATTTGATTATTGGTGCCAGTATAATGAATTCTTATTTTTACTTTTAGTATTTTTACTTTTACATGTTGATCTTTAATACTTTGAGACAGTGACAGTTTTGGACCAGATTCAGCCAGTGTTAACTTAGCACCCCAGCCACCCCAGTATAACAAAGATGAGTGTTCCAAAGAAGAGCAATACCTGCCACTTTCATGACGAATGGGATATGGACTACTTCTTCATCATGGTGAAAGACAAGTGTTGTTGTCTACTTTGTAACGCCGCTGTATCCTTGCCCAAAAAGGGTAGTTATAAGGCTCTGCATAGCAATAAGTTTGATGCTGATTTTCCACCCGAAAGTGAAATTCGTAAACTGAAGTTCAAAGAACTTAAATCTAAATTGGCTGCACAGCAACAGTTGATGGCGAAGCCAAGGTCACATTCAATCAATGCAACCATGGCATCCTTCAAGTTCAGCAACCTGATCGTAAAGAAATGCAAACCTTTCAATGAAGGAGAATTTGTAAAAGATTGTTTTCTTGAAGCAGCAGACAATCTTTTTGAAGGATTTAAGAATAAGAAAGAGATCATAGCTGCTGTTCAAGATGTACAATTGTCAAGAAACACCGTCATGCGGCAAATAGAAAAGATGTGTGGAGACACAACTGAACAATTGTTGGAGGATGTTTCAGTTTGTGTTGCTTTCTCACTCCAGCTGGATGAATCTACAGACATAAGAGACATAACCCAGTTACTAGTCTTTATCTGGATGGTTTTTGAAGACTTCAGTGTTAAAGAAGAACTACTTGGAATTATATCTTTAAAAGGGAGAACTACCGGCCAGGAAATATTCAGCTCTTTCCATTCTTTTGTGACGAAGTGTAATCTTCCATTGCATAAACTTGTTTCCATCACTACTGACGGAGCAAGAGCAATGACAGGTGAGGTTAACAGTTTCATAGGCCTCTGTAGACAGCATAACGACTTTCCAGATTTCCTTTCTTACCACTGCATCATTCACCAGCAAGTTTTGGCAAGCAAGAGACTCAATACAAAGACTGTCATGGACATCACTTTCAAAACTGTAAATTCAGTTCATGGAAGATCACTTCAAAGACGGCTTTTCAATCTTACTCTTGATGAAGGGGCAGCGGAAATAATTTTGCACACAGATATAAAGTGGCTAAGTAGGCACAAATTTCTGCAAAGATTTCATGATTTGCTGAATGAAATAAGGTTTTTGAAGGAGAGGGGAGATGCCAAAGCAGAGTTGGAAGATGAGGAGTGGTTATGTGATCTAGCATTTCTCGCTGACTTTACAGGCGAACTAAATGATATGAACATTGAACTACAAGGTAAAAACAAATGCATTGGTGAGATGATGCATACAGTTTCATCCTACAAGAGCAAATTTGAGCTAATGATGACTGACCTTGCAAACAACACTTTTGATCATTTTCCTAATATGCAGGACCATCTGGGACAATATCCAAATGTTGTTTTTCAGAATGAGAAGTTTGTGACAGAAATCTGCTCTGTTATCCAGGAATTTGAAAAAAGATTCTGTGACTTCCAAAGAATTGAAAAAGTTGTGGAGCGCTTGTCATACCCACTCAAAGCAGATATGGACATTAAGGAAACTACAGCTGCTATCAGCAAAAATTATTCATTGAACAAGGCATCTCTTGAAAACGAAATAGTAAGCCTTAAAAATGACATTTTTCTCAAGACCCGTGCTGAGCAAGAATCATGTCGGAAGCTAGTGCCTAGAGACAAATTTCCCAACTTGAGAAGATGCAGTGAAGCTGTATGCTCCTGTTTCAGTTCAACTTATTTGTGTGAATCTGCATTTTCCCATCTAAAAATGACAAAGAGTACACAGCGTTCCAACATGACAGATGAACATCTCCAGGATTCCCTGAGACTGGCCCTCACGCACTATTCGCCCAACTTCAAAAAGCTGGTGGATGAAATGCAGGCTCAGACATCTCACTAATTAGCAAGAGCGAAGTTTTAAAGGTTGCGCAAGATCAGCCTGGATCAATACTTGACCTACATTTAACACAAATTACTCAATAAAAGTTAAAGAAAGTTATTAAGACAGTTAAAGAAAGTTATAACAATAAAAATTTAAGAAAAAACTATTCGCAGTTCTTTCTGGATCTTCGTCTCTCTGTTTTGTTTTTGCTTACCAGTAAATGACAGAAGGTGCATTGTAAATGGGGGGGGGGGCGCAATGGAACCCAACTTTGGTGGGTTAAAATCTAATTCAAAACTAATTTGAAACTTAATTCTCATGGTGGTAGATCACCAGCACTTTTGTCTGGGAAAAAATAGATCACGACCTGTTCAAAGTTGGGCATGCCTGCTCTTAAGACTCGCCCATTGTTGCAATGTACTTTTCTATATGGAGCAAGCCAATTTATTTCTTTTTTCAGTTCTAAAGTTGGCATAATGCTCTCCAAAATGCAAATGGGAGGGAGGGAGGGAGAGAAGGGAGGGAGGAAGGGAAGGAGGGAGGGAGGGAAATAGAGGGGGAGGGGGAAAGAAAGCAACTTTAAATATATTCTCCAAGCTGGCAACTGGCTTGGCTTGGAGAAGTGACTTGGAGAAGTGATTTGAAGGGACAAATGCCTTCTCCAAGCTGGCCAATGGGTTGAGGAGGGCTTCAAGAGCCGCACAATATGTGTGAAAAAGCTACACGTGGCTCCCGAGCCGCAGTTTGGCCACCCCTGCTCCAGAGGAAAGTCTGCTGTGAATGGAACGCAGGGAATCCAAACCCATATTTCTCAAAATGCTTCACATTTTTTTTGCCCACAAAGACTACTTTTTAATCTGCCATTCAGATATCAGTGTCTTCGAAGCAGACACGCGATGGGGAGTTTATTTCCGAGCATCAAGCATTTTGACAAACGCATCGTTTGCCTTTCAGAGGTTTGACTGCCTTGTCAAAGCCATTTGAAAATTTAATGGCCGTGTGCTGCAATCGCAGTAACCTTCTCGGGCGTATTTACTGCTGCGCTCATCGCTGGGCCATGAATTTATGGTAAGATGCCACGCGGAGTATCACATGCCACAGGACTGGTTTATGCAAAGGCAGGTCTGCATTTATAAACTGGCTGGGATATTTACAATTTGAAATATGCCTGCTAAACATGACATGTGCATGTCTTATGGGTTGCAGATCAACTCAGTTGCCAACGGAAAGTTTTTTTGCTGCACACCTCTCTCTCGGCTTGGCTTCGCGAAGGAAGATTTAAGAAGGGTGCAATAGTCCACGTTTGCTGCAGGCTCGCTGGTGGCTGACAAGACCAATGCGGGACAGGCAGATCCGGCCACAGTGGCTGCAGGGAAAAGTCTGATCTGGGGTTGGTGCTGTAGCAGTGCGATTCTTCCTCAATCTCCTTTTGTCCTCAAGACCAGCTATGCCTACAAAGTCTAAAAACTACTGAAGAAAGTGTCTTAGTGCCTCACTTGCAGGGGTATTGAAATTGCTGTAGTAGCTCTTCAAGATTTAGCAAACTGCAAGTTGCCGCTTTGAGAGGGGTTCTTTTACAATCCTTGCTGCTTGCACCAGACCTGCTACTGTTAAACGTTTAATCTGCTGTTTTGAATTCGTGGGTATTTGTTAGGATACCGGCTGCATTATATTCTAGATGTTTCCCTGTATGCATTTTTAATGTATTTTATCGCTGAGAGCCGGTTCAGTTTAGAACAGCAGACTCTAATCTGGAGAAGTGCGTATGACTTCCCAGCCCCCCACATAAAGCCAGCTGGGTGACCTTGAGATTTCAGAGCTCTCTCAACCCCACCTACCTCGCAGCATGTCTGTTGTGGGGAGAGGAAGGGAAGGAGATTGTAAGATGCTCGAAGACTCCTTTGGGTAGTAAAAGGTGGGATATGACACCAACTCTTCTCCTCCTCCTTCTCCCTCTCCTTCTTCTCCTCCTCCTTCTCCTCTTCCTTCTCCTTCTCCCTCTCCTTCTTCTCCTCCTTCTCCTCTTTCTCCTTCTCCCTCTCCCCCTCTTCCTCCTTCTCCTTCACCCGCTCCTTCTTCTCCTCCTTCTCCCTCTCCTTCTTCTCCTCCTCCTTCTCCCTCTCCTCCTCCTTCTTCTCCTCCTTCTTCTCCTCCTTCTCCTTCTCCCTCTCCCTCTCCTCCTCTTTCTCCCTCTCCCTTTCCCTCTCCCTCTCCTTCTTCTCCTCCTCCTTCTCCCTCTCCTCCTCCTTCTTCTCCTCCTCCTCCTCCTCCTTCTCCCTCTCCCTCTCCTCCTCCTTCTCCCTCTCCTTTTCCCTCTCCCTCTCCTTCTCCCTCTCCTCCTCCTTCTTCTCCTCCTTCTTCTCCTCCTTCTCCTTCTCCCTCTCCCTCTCCTCCTCCTCCTCCTCCTCCTTCTCCCTCTCCCTCTCCTCCTCTTTCTCCCTCTCCCTTTCCCTCTCCTTTTCCCTCTCCCTCTCCTTCTCCTTCTCCTTCTTTTCCTCCTCCTTCTATTCCTCCTCCTCCCTCTCCCTCTCCATCTCCTTCTCCTCCAAAGCAGAAATCTAGAGACCAGAAAAGTCTCTTTCAGTTTCTGGGTGGCCCTTCCAATCTACCAGGGGGCCCAGCTGACTGGCAGTTAATATCTCCCGTGGGATGGCCCCCACCTCAAAACAAGCTACAGTGTGCCCACTTCTAAAGAAGCCTACCCTGGACCCAGGAGTTCACAATAACTATTGGCCACTCTCGAATGTTCCGTTCTTGAACAAGGTGATTGAACTGGTATTGATGTATTTCAGCTAAGAATTTTTGACATGCAACTGATCTTTGATTGCAATAAACTATTACGGAATTGGTGCTGTCTGGGCAGCTTCAAGCTCTCCGGGATGAAATGAATCCAAAAGATTCATATGGTTTGAAAGGACTGGGCGCATCAGGACATGGACAGAGCAAGCATTACCATGTCGATTCTCTTGGGCCTCTCAGGAGCTTTCCTTCTGGACCAACTTTCCATGCTGGGATTCGGAGGCACTGTTTTGCAGTGGTTCCGGTCCTGCCTGGGGGGTAGGTGGCGCTGGTGGGGAGAGCTGCTGTTCAGCACTTTGGTCTTTGGCCTGTGCGGTGCCACAAGGTTCCATCAGCATCTCCAGCTAAAGGATTCGGCAAAAGTGATGGGAAAGACTGAGTAGACAATACTGAGCTTGATGGACCAAAAGTCTGATCTACAATAAGGCAGCTTCATCTGTGTATCTCCTATGCTCTTTAACATCTACATGAAACTGCTGGGTGGGGTCATCCGGAGATTTGAGCTGGGTTGTCACCAATATGCAGCTCTGTCTTGCCCTTCTGGTTGACCCCAGGGGGGGGCTGTAGAAACCCTGAATTTTTATGTCAAACAAATTTTATTATTGCAATGTACTGTAACAATATTTATAGAGAAAGCACTAAAGCAAAAATAATACCAATGCATCACTTTTCACCCCTTCCATCCCCCTTATCTTGTCCCCCGCCAGTGTTAACTTAAATTGCTAAAAATACAAGGTAATATCTCTTAAAAAAACCCCTTATACTCTATCCTCTTAACCTTATCAAAAAAGATACTAATAGTCCAATAAAAACAAAAAGAAAAAAAGACACTTCCATTTCCTTATAATTATTACTATAGTCCACCATTCCACAAAACTTTAATTATTTTCAAACATCACTAAATGTCCCTTTACTTTCCAGTGTTTTTTAACATATATTTGAAATTTCTCCCACACCGTTTTAAACTTCTCCAAACCATAGTCTTTTAAGATTTTTGTAAGTTTGTCCATTTCACTCCAAGACATAACTTTTAAAATCCAGTCCCATTTTTCTGGTGTTTTATCTTGCTTCCATAGTTGCGCATACAATATCCTTGCAGCTGAAAGTAGATACCACACAATAGTTCTATCTAATTTCAGAAAACTTTCCATTTGTAATCCCAACAAAAACAAGTCTGGAGATCTCTTAACGTCGTAACCTAAAATTTTTGACATTTCTTTCTGAATCATTTGCCAATATTGTCTTGCCTTTTCACACATCCACCACATGTGGTAAAAAGAACCTTCATGCGTTTTACATTTCCAACATCTGTCTGACATCTGGTTACTCATTTTTGCTAGTTTCTTAGGTGTCAAATACCATTTATATAACATTTTAAAACAGTTCTCTTTAATATTGTAACATGAGATATCTTCATAGAGTTCTTCCACAAGTATT
The DNA here is from genome assembly GCF_032191835.1 of Heteronotia binoei. Taxonomy (NCBI): domain Eukaryota; kingdom Metazoa; phylum Chordata; class Lepidosauria; order Squamata; family Gekkonidae; genus Heteronotia; species Heteronotia binoei. The sequence goes on along the minus strand of NC_083229.1, from coordinate 16,825,664 downwards.
CCCATGACTCCATTTGTATTTCTTTATTTATGTTAATTGCCCATTTTATCATTTGAGATTTAACTATTTCATCTTCTGTAGACCATTTCAATAACAGTTTATAAGTTCTTGATATCAATTTATCACTATCACCAAACAGCATTCTTTCCAATTCTGTTTGTTCTTGTCTTATACCTTCATTTTTATTATCCTGTTCCACCAAACTCTTAAATTGTTGCATTTGAAACCAACTATATTTGTATTCCAATTCTTCTACCGACTTTAATTCAACTTTCCCACCATGTATCTTTAGCAATGGTTTATATGCCAACCACTTCACTTCGGAGGTATCTGAATATAACTTTATTACTTCCATTGGCACAATCCAGAGCGGTTTTCTCTCATCCCCATATCTTTTGTATTTTAACCATGTATTCAACAAGTTTCTTCTTATATAGTGATGTGGGGGGAAAAAAAACGTCCGTCTTATTTTTCCCATAATACATATAAGCGTGCAAACCAAAAATATTTCCATGACCTTCTAGTGTCAGTAGTTTTCTATTTAATAACGTCATCCATTCTTTAATCCACACCAAACACACTGCATCGTGGTATAACTTTAAATCAGGCAATTGGAAACCTCCCTGAATTGATGCCTGGAGGCAGTTTTCAAGAAGATGAAGCTTAATCCTGGCAAGATGCAAGTGCTACAGGTGAGTGGAAGATCTGACGTGGGATTTAATGTCACCCATTTCCCCTCCCAAATGGCTAGAGCATGCAGGGAAACAATAGAGTTTCCCCAGAAATGCCTAGAGCGGTCGCCGGCGCGGTGACGTCAAACTCATTCGTTATGAGGGCCGAATCTGACATAAATTTAGGGTTGCCAAGTCCATGCCAATCTGCAGGGAAGGAAAAACTCTATGGTACCTATTGTACCATAGAGTTTTCCCTCTCAAATGTCTATAGCGTCTGGGAAAACTATAGAGTTTTCCTGAAAACGCCTGGAGAGGTTGCCGTGCGACGTCACAGGTGTGATGATGTCACTTCCGAGTGACATCATCATGGTGACAACGTCAGGGGAGGTTCCTCCCACCAGCCCAATATGGACTGGTGGGTTGGGAACCTCCAGGGTGGGGGAACCCCCACCAGGACCGGGGGGTTGGCAGCCCTAGCCCATACACTACATGTGGTCTTTGACCCAGACGTAAAGCAAGATAAGATTGATCAAAACGGCATCATGATACCTTAGATTCAATGGCTACGTTCTTGGAAGGATTCCAACAAAGCTTCTGCCATGAGAGCTGTGCAAGTTGTGGGAAACGTCGGAAATGTATGGATGTTTCTTCACCTTCCCGGGTTTTTTTACCTATTGCAGTCTATTTCTTGCATGTTAGAGGATTGTTGACGGGAAAAAAAACCAGCCTTCGCGCACTACAATTTATCATTGTGTTTGTAAGGCTGGTGCTTAATGGTCCTGAATGTTCTGTTTGAGAAAGAGCTTTAAAATTAATCTTTATAGCTGAGATAGGATGAATTGGAGGAGGGGAAGGAAACAGAACGTTCCTGGCAGCAAAGTAAAGCTCCTGATTGCTGAGAAGTGCTATTTGTGTGGGCTGCCAGTAGGAAACGCGAAGGTCATGTTTAGTCAAAGAAGGTTAACTGGAACCGAGGCAAATGTTTTGCTCGGTACAGAGGATGTCAAAGGTTTTCTCACCCAGACATTCATGCTGCCTGACAATTGGGTAGTTTATCTTGCTGGTTCTGATCAGGGTTGTTTTTGTAGCAGGAGCCTCTTTGCATATTAGGCCACACACCCCCGATGGAGCCAATCCTCCAAGAGCTTACAGGGCTCCTCGTACAGGGCCTCCTGTAAGCTCCAGGCGGGATGGCTACATCAGGGTGGGGTGTGGCCTAATAGGCAAAGGAGCTCCTGCTGCAAAAAATAAAGCTCTGGTTCTGATGGTTCAGCAAAAAAAGTGTATACACATACCTGGCAAAGTAGTCTGATTTATGGAGAGGAAAGAACACACACATAGAATCATAGAGTTGGAAGGGACCTTTAGGGTGCACAATGCAGGAAACTCACAAACTCCTCCCCCTAAATTCACAGGATCTTCATTGCTGTCAGATGGCCATCTAGTCTCTGTTTAAAAACCTCCAAGGAAGGAGAGCCCACCACCTCCCGAGGAAGCCTGTTCCACTGAGGAATTGCTCTAACAGTCAGGATGTTCTTCCTAATGTGGAGTCAGAAACTCTTTTGATTTAATTTCAACCCATTGGTTCTGGTCCTTCCTTCTGGGGCCACAGAAAACAATTCCGCACCCTCCTCTATATGACAGCCCTTCAAGTACTTGAAGATGGTGATCATATCACCTCTCAGCCGCCTCCTCTCCAGGCTAAACATCCCCAGCTCCTTCAACCTTTCCTCAAAGGACTTGGTCTCCAGACCCCTCACCATCTTCGTCGCCCTCCTCTGAACCCGTTCCAGCTTGTCTATATCCTTCTTAAAATGCAGTGCCCAAAACTGAACACAATCCTCCAGGCGAGGTCTTACCAGAGCAGAGTACAGCGATACCATCAGATCACGTGATCTGGACACTAGACTTCTGTTGATACAGCCCAAAATTGCATTTGCCTTTTTAGCCACCGCATCACACTGTTGACTCATTTTCAGCGTATGATCCACTAAGACTTGAAGCTGACTTATTCTGAATCAGAGCCTTATTCCATCAAACTCAGAACTGTCTACTCGGACCAGCAGCTGCTTTCCAGGGTCTTAGGCAGAGAGGTCTTTCACATCACCAGGGTTGGATTAACAATTAGGCCAAGTAGGCACTGGCCTATGGGCCCCCATGCCTTTAGGGGCCCAGGGCCGGCTTTCCCCCCTGGCTTCCCCCCTGCTTGCAGCTGTCCCAGCCAGAATGCACAGTCAGCAATTGAGCTGCTCTTTGCCCAACCTGCCTGGTGCAGCTGCTGCTGGTGTCATCTCCAAGTTTGCCTCTCTCTGCCTCTCCCCCGCAGCTTTGTCAAAGAGGCATTTGAGAAGGTGCCTGCTGGCTGCAGCGAGGGAGCTCAAAGATAATTTACAAGGGGGCCCATGAGATTTTGACTGCCTAGGGGCCTCCACAGGGTTTAATCCAGCACTGCAGATCACCTGTCACCTTGTTCTTTTAACCTAAACATTGACCGATTTCCCACTCACCTTACGCTGCTCTCACGTTCCTCTTTTCAGCGGGGCTTCCTTCCAATTTCACACTATCTGCCCCGGGGCTGCAAGTAACGTTGGCATTTTCACATGACAAACAGAAACTGTCTTTTAGAGGTTTCTGTTTGCTGCACAAAAACACCAATGCTAGCTGCAGCCCCGGGGCAGAGAGTGTGAAATTGGAAGGAAGCCCCGCTGAAAAGAGGAATGTGAGAGTGGCGTAAGGTGAGTGGGAAATCGGTGATTAGGGTTTTTTGCCAGCTTTGATTCTGAGTGCCTTTTCATCTTTGCATGAGCATGTTCTCGGGAGTTGGGGAAAGGTACATTTGGAATAGCTTCCATCACAAAAAAAATAGAACATAAAAACCTCCAGAGGACAAAAGCATCGCCAAGCACCAGCAAGGTGGCAAAGACCATGCAAATCAAGAGATAAAGCAGGGCTTTCTTTGTAGCAGGAACTCCTTTGCATATTAGGCTACACACCCCTGATGTAGCCAATCCTTCAAGAGCTTACAAAGCTCTTAGTACAGGGCCTACTGTAAGCTCCAGGAGGATTGGCTACATCAAGGGTGTGTGGCCCAATAGGCAAAGGAGTTCCTGCTACAAAAAAAAAGGCCTGAGGTAGAGAATAGTGAGTCAGGAAAAAATTATATAGTTGCATAATGGCTGGATTTGTAAATGCCTTCACATTGTTAACTTGGAACACATACTATCAAACTAAGTATGGAACAATGTCTCACGAGTAAAGCAAAAAAGACAAAAACAAAAACAGTCAAGACATGAAATATCTAGCCTTTCAGAGCATCTTGATTCTCTGGTACATATATTTTCCCTTCGTCACTTGTGCCAGTAGAGGGTGATTAAATATATAACTCAATAATATAATATACATTATAGGTGTCATAAAAATGTCTAAGATGATCACTAAAACCAAGTTAATGACACTACAGAGGAAGCGTCATGTTTATACTCCCCTGGCTTTTATTATTTAATGGCAATTTTATATGTATTGCAGCAACAACATTTTATTGAATTTGGTATTTTCATAATATATCTAAATGGGGTAGGGTACTGCAGCGCATTTGAATTTTAGCACTAATTGAAGAAACGGCTTCTATTTATTAAAATGAAATGGTGTTCTCCCCAACCCCTCCCAAATGCATCATGCAGCTCAGCCCACATTGTAAACCTGCAACAACTTGCTGGTTGTGACCAGGAATGAAGTTCTAGCAGGAGCTCCTTTGCATATTAGGCCACACATCCCTGATGTAGCCAATCCTCCAAGAGCTTTGTAGTTGTTCAGTCGCACAGTCAAGTATGACTCTTTGTGACCCCATGGACAAAGTCACACGAGGCCCTCCTGTCTTCCACCATCCTCTGAAGTCTGCTCAAATTTGTGTTAGTTACATCAGTAATGCTTGCATGCGCACAAATGATTTCTTTCTAAAAGAAGATGTGGAGGTGGGGTTGCTGAGCTGGGGTCTGCCTCCAGCAGCAGAAAAACCAGCGCTGGCCCTGATTGCAGAACCTAAGCAAGGTGGGGTCTGGTTAGTATTTGGATGAGAACATAAGAACATAAGAGAAGCCATGTTGGATCAGGCCAATGGCCCATCCAGTCCAACACTCTGTGTCACACAAAACATAAGAGAAGCCATGTTGGGTCAGGCCAATGGCCCATCCAGTCCAACATTCTGTGTCACATAAGAACGTAAGAGAAGCCATGTTGGATCAGGCCAATGGCCCATCCAGTCCAACACTCTGTGTCATATAAGAACATAAGAGAAGCCATGTTGGGTCAGGCCAATGGTCCATCCAGTCCAACACTCTGTGTCCCATAAGAACATAAGAGAAGCCATGTTGGGTCAGGCCAATGGCCCATCCAGTCCAACACTCTGTGTCACATAAGAACATAAGAGAAGCCATGTTGGATCAGGCCAATGGCCCATCCAGTCCAACACTCTGTGTCACACAGTAGCCAATATGTGTGTGTATACACACACACACACATATATATATACTGTGGCTAATAGCCACTGATGGACCTCTGCTCCATATTTTTATCCAATCCCCTCTTAAAGCTGGCTATGCTTGTAGCCGCCACCACCTCCTGTATATGGGTGACGTGCAAGGAATACTAGGGGTGTGACACAGAGGCAGGCAATGGGAAACCACCTCTGAACGCCTCTTGCCATAAAAAAAAAATCCTTATCCAATTATAACATTACCAATAATACTATTCTGCTTTTTTTCTTTTTCTTTTGTAATTCTCAAACTGGAAAAGGAAGTTATAAGGAAGGATATATAAACAGTTCGCTCAGCAATCTGTATAAATCTCAAGCATCCACATAGTCATTTAAAATAGCTTATAAGAAGTAACAAAATTCCATACACCATTAAAAATCAGCAACACATTCAAAGCCATCGTCTGATCTCACTGTTATCCAAATGTGCTCTTTATACTCCCTCTCATCCCATCCCAAGCTGATCTTCACAAAATTATGCTAATGTGCATAGAAAAAAAGATCCAAAATTGTGAGGCAAAACTGCATCTCAAGACCTCTTTGCCATCAGAAACAAAACCTTTGCCAGGTGAGCACACCTCCACCTGGGGAGCTGTCACTCTGCAAGATGTGGACAGAAAGCAAACTGTTCTTGACATTTCTTATTATGCACGGGTGGGTGGGTGTTGGAGGGGTATGGTCTCCGGAATAAGATAGCATCTCCGTAAGTCTTCTTGACATTTATGAAGGGCACTGCGCCACACTAAAAGGCTCGGGAACCAGGCAGGCCAGTAACCTTAATGAAGAACGGCTCAGTGGCAGCACATGGCAGCGCATTGCTGATCCTCTTGGCACTTGTGCTGATTAAAATGACTAATCCTATCCTGTTTGAGAGCAAATACTCCTCTGTCTGACCTTGAATGCCATTGGTGCATGAGGTCAACTATTTTCTGACTTTCTTCGTTGGTGGGAAACTTTCCCACATCAATCTGCATGACCTAAAAAGCTCACAGTGCCATTCAAGGAATTATGGGGCATTTTTAGGACCAACTTGCGTTGCCAACTTTGACCCCGCCCTGCTCGGGTGGCAGCATATAACCCACAGAGTATGTCTATAGACAAACATGCATGTGCTTATCCAGCACTTTTTTTGTAGCAGGAACTCCTTTGCATATTAGGCTATACCCCCCCCCCCCCTGATATAACCAAACCTCCAAGAGCTTACAGTAGGCCCTGTAAGAAGAGCCCTGTAAGCTCTTGGGGGATTGGCTACATCAGGGGGTGTGGCCTAATATGCAAAGGAGTTCCTGCTACAAAAAAGCCCTGTGTTTACCACAAAAACATATAAAACCTTTGTAGGGGACCAAATTAGAACTTGTAAAATCATTGAACTGCCAAATCCACATGAAAGATACATTTGATGCATTTTGGCCTACAGAGGCCTTCTTCAGAGGCCAAAATACAACTTATAAATCAATAAACAATAGGACCCAAAATGGAATGTTCCAATATGGAAATGAATGACACATTTTTTGGAAGGCCACAAATGTATCTGAACTTATGTCAGCAGCAATTACATAGACAGCAAAGGATAATATTGCAAATACGCAATGTCCACTTAAGGTCCCAAGAGTAAAATCCCCTTATCTGGGCCATATGTGAAGATTGCTATAGGCTATAGCCGCATTTCTAAATTAGGGTGGTGATTCCCAGGGCTTTTTTTGTAGAAAAAGACCAGCAGGAACTCATTTCCATATTAGGTCACACCCCATGACATCACCATTGTTTCCCATAGAGCTTTTTATAGGGAAAACCCAGCAGGGAGTTAGTTGTATATTAGGCCACACGCCCTGATACCAAGCCAGCCAGAACTGCGTTCCTGTGCATTCCTGTTCAAAAAAAAAAAAAAACCCTGGTGATTCCCTCTGATTAAACTATTGCCATATTTGAGATATTGGCTGTTTCTACACTCCGGGTCAATTTTGATTTTATGAGTGTTGAATCTGCATGCAGAAAACTCCTGTTACTCTTGTAAAGTGAGGAGCAACTCCAGGGTGAAACCGCTTTTGGTGCCAATTCAAGAAAATGAGTGTAGATGACAAGAAAATGCAAAGCGAGACAGAAGTAACAGTGGTATCAGTCCATCAGTGGCTATTAGCCACAGTGTATTGTTGAAACTCCGTCTGGGGCAGTGATGGTCTGTATTCTTGGTGCTTGGGGGGGGGGCACAGTGGGAGGGTTTCTAGCCCCAGTGGTGGACCTCCTGATAGCACTTGAGGTTTTTTGGCCACTTATGATGTGATTTTAACTATTTTATTATGTTGTAATCCGCCCTGAGCCCAACCTGGGAAAGGGTTGGACTGGATGGTCCATTGGATGGTCCAACAGAGTGTTGGACTGGATGGGCCATTGGCCTGATCCAACATAGCTTCTCTTATGCTCTTATGTTCTTATAGAAGAAGAAGAAGAAGAAGAAGAAGAAGAAGAAGAAGAAGAAGAAGAAGACTGCAGATTTCTACTCCACCCTTCTCTCTGAATCAGAAACTCAGAGCGGCTTACAAGCTCCTTTATCTTCCTCCCCCACAGCAGACACCCTGTGAGGTAGGTGGGGCTAAGAGACAACGGCTGCCTTTTCAAGGACAACTCCTGCAAGAACTATGGCCGACCCAAAGGCATTCCAGAAGCTGCAAGTGGAGGAGTGGGGAATCAAACCCGGTTCTCCCAAATAAGAGTCTGCACACTTAACCGCTACACCAAAATGGCTCTCAATGTAGATGAACACTTTTACATGTGCGCTGAGAGAGGATCTTCTGTCAAGTGTAGAAACAACCACTGAAACCACTTCAAGTGCAAATTCCCATTGAGATATTTACAAATATCATGCTATGAAGTTACAAGACCAGATGAACGTGTAGGAAAGGGACCCTGGATCAACCTCTCATTGCCTTGTTTGTCTTGTTTACTTCTTTATGGCAAGAAACGGACTATATGTAATTAAAGTTGGAAATTCCCCAGTATTCCTACTTTTGTGAAATTTTGGAATATCCCATACATTAGTAATGTGTATATTTTCTCTAAACTGTTGTCTATACAAATAGAAGATAACGTTTTTGTCAAGACTATATAAGTAATCATCAAAGTAGAAAAAAGATTTTCACAATATCTGTATTTTTCATGGTGCTGTAAATTTTTGTTGTAGCCAGGGGTGGAATTCTAGCAGGAGCTCCTTTGCATGTTAGGCCACGCACCCCTGATGTTGCCAATCCTCCTAGAGTTTACGAGGCTCTTTTTTGTAAGCTCTTGGAGGATTGGCTACATCAGGGGTGTGTGGCCGAATATGCAAAGGAGCTCCTGCTAGAATTCCACCCCTGGTTGTAGCTACCCACAGTGCAGTTGTTTTGTGGCTAGTTAATCTCCAAAGTGGGGCCTGGAAATCTCCCAAAAATACAACTGATCTCCAGATGACAGAGAACAGTTCCCCTAGAGAAAATGGCAGCGTTGGCAAGTGGAATCTATAGTATGTATGTATGTATGTATGTATGTATGTATTTATTTATTTATTTATTTATTTGTTTGTTTGTTTATTTGTTTATTTATTTATTTTTGCTGATTTCTCGTCCGCCCTTTCTCAGGTCAGGCTCAGGGCGGATTACAACATAATAAAATAGTTAAAATCACATCATAAGACAATTAAATTTAAACAGTTAAAACCATTAAAATGAAATAAAGTAAGGCAGCGTCAGTGTACAGATATATACATCCTTCACAGATGGGAACACAGGATGTGCAGGGAGGCCAGTTAGATGGTGTGAGGATGTCCGCCTGCCTCAGCCAAAAGCCTGGCGGAATAGCTCCGTTTGGCAGGCCCTCTGGAATGGTAGCAAATCCGGTAGGGCCCGCATCTCCTTGGGGAGCTGATTCCACCAGGTTGGGGCCAAGACTGAAAAGGCCCTGGCCCTGTTCAAGGCAAGCCAGATGTCCTTTGGGCCAGGGATGGTCAGAAGATGTTGATTGGCCAATTGTAGAGGCCTCCAGGGCTCATATGTAGGTATGTAGGTCCCAGGCCACATAAGGCTTTAAAAGTTAATACCAAAACCTTGAAATGGATCCGGTACTCAATTGGTAGGCAGTGCAGACTGCGCAGCAACGGCCGACTGCCTGCCCGTACAGGCAGTTTAGTCAGCAATCATGCTGCTGCACTCTGCACTGGCTGGGGTTTCCAGATCAGTCCCAAGGGCAAGCCTGCATAGAGCGAGTTTCAGTAATCCAACCTGGAAGTGACCGTTGCATGGATTGCTGCGTCTAGGTCCTGGGGAGCCAGATAGGGCGCTAGTTGTTTCACCTGCCGAAGATGGAAGAAGGCAGACCGTGCAACTGCTGTGACCTGGACCTCCATAGAAAGGGTGGCATCCAGCATCACTCCCAAACTCCTCACCTTCTGAGCTGGCACGAGAGGCGCACCATCCGGCATGAGTAGTTGGATACCCGCTCTTAACTCCCCACGGCTCAGACACAGGACCTTCGTCTTGGCTGGATTAAGCTTCAGCCGGCTTAACTGTAACCAACCAGCCACTGCTTCCAGTCCCCTGGTCAAATAAATTGGGGCGGAGTCCAGCCGGCTGTCCATCAGCAGATAGAGCTGGGTGTCATAATAATAGTAATAATAATACTATTATTATTCCACCAGGTTGGGGCCAAGACTGAAAAGGCCCTGGCCCTGTTCAAGGCAAGCCAGATGTCCTTTCCCAGGTCGGGCTCAGGGCAGATTACAACATAATAAAATAGTTAAAATCACATCATAAGACAATTAAATTTAAAAAGTTAAAACCATGAAAATGAAATAATAATAGTAATAATAATATCTAGTAATAATAATATCTGTCAGTGTACAGATAATCTGTTTATGGTGACTAGTGTTGCCAGCTACATGTTGGGAAATACCTGGAGATTTTGGGGGTGGAATCCGAAGGGGGTGGGGTTTGGGGGAGAGGAGGAGCTTCAATGATGTGTGAAGCCATACAGTCAACAGTAGGGTTGCCAGGTCCAATTTAAGAAATATCTGTGGACTCTGGGGGTGGAGCCAAGAGACTTTGGGGGTGGAGCCAGGAGACTTTGGGGGTGGAGCCAGGAGCAAGGTTTGACCAGCGTAATTGAACTCCAAAGGGAGTTCTGGCCATCACATTTTAAAGAACTTCACACCTTTTAAATGCCTTCCCTCCATTGGAAATAATGAAGGATAGGGGGACCTTTTGGGAGGGGGGCTCCTAGAATTGGTCCACCTTGTCTAATTTTTTTGAAACTTGGAGGGTGTTTTGAGGTAGAGGCACTGGTGCCTCTACCTCAAAAAGCAGCCCCCTGACCCCAGATAACCTGATCAATTCTCCATTATACCCTATGGGAATCGGTCTCCATAGGGAATAACATAGTGTGCAGCAGGTATTTCCCTCCCCCCCCCCTGCTTTCTGATGACCCTGAAGTGGGGGGATGGCTTTCAAATTGGGGGATCCCCTGCCCCACCTGGGGATTGGCAACCCTATTCCACAGTGGCCTGTTCTCCAAGTGAACCAGTCTCTGTTGTCTGGAGATCAGTTTTGATAGCAGAGATCTCCAGCAACCCAACACAAATAGTAGCTGATTATTTCAGGCTAACTGATTATTTCAGGCTAACTCTCCCTTTTGTAAGAGTTGAGATTTTGGAAGCGGAATTTCATTTTCGTTGGTGCTGCGTGATGATAAATACCCACGCAGGGTAACAAGGACTGCAACCATTTTAGTCCACGGTAAATCCTGGAAACAATAATAATAATAATTTTCAAAATAAATTGAATCGATTTGTCAAAGGAGGGCTGTATATCCATTCAGGGGAATGTCTCGAATGTAGGCTTCAAGCTCAGTCAGTAGCATTTTGAGAATAAATCATATATTTAAAAAATCCTATAATCCATGGGCAGCTCATTCAAATTTGAATCATACCATAGCATCCCCTTTCATTGCACATGAGGGGAGGGGAGCATTCCTCCGGGGAAATGAACATAAAACGGTTGATTTATGAATTTGCAATCCATTGCTTCCTTTGTCAAAACATACCATTTGCATGCATTTTCAAAACAGCCAGCCCAAAAAAGTCATCTTGGTTATTATGTATTCAAAGGAGCTTATGTTTGTTTCTGACAGTGATAAAAATGCACATTAATTCACTGGAATCCACCCTCCTTGGCCCTTAATACTAAGCTCAAAGACAGGCATAGAAATGTCTTCCATAAATAAATCTGCTGCCCTAAAGTATAGTGGGGGAGGGAAGACAGCGTGGTATAGCCTCATCTTGACAGATCTCAGAAGCTATGTCTGTGCTTAAATGGGAGACCACCCAGGAAGGCTCTGCAGAGGAAGACAATGACAAACCACCTCTACTTCTCACTCGCCGTGAAAGCTCCTTGCTGGGATCACCATAAGTCTTGGATGGGAGACCACCAAAAAAGACTCTGCAGAGGAAGACATTAGCAAACCCCCTCTGCTTCTCACTCGCCTTGAAACCCCTTTGTTGGGGTCACCGTAACTTGGAAGCTAAGTAGGGTCAGTACTTGGAAGGGAGACCGCCAAGGAAGACTGCAAAGGAAGACTATGGTAACCCTCCTCTGCTTCTCCTTTGCCTTGGAAGCCCCTTGATGGGGTTGGAAGCTAAGTTGGAAGCTAAGCAGGGTCAGTTCTTGGATGGGAGACCACCAAGGAAGACTCTGCAGAGGAAGGCCATGGAATACCCCCTCTGTTTCTCACTTGCCTTGAAAGTTCCTTGTTGAGGTTGCCATAGGTCATACATAAAATATGTTGAGGACCACTGGCTTAGACAGCTGTAAAAGAGAATTAGAGAAGTTCATGAAAGAGATGAGGTCTACCGCTAGCCCTGATAGCTAAATGAACCATCTGTAAGATTTTGCCCGAAGTTCAATCACAAGGCTCCTTAGGTTGGTTCAAAAGAAGCTTTAATGATGAGGCTCAAAGCAAACGTTAACGGCATGCACAGCAAGACCTGGTCTTGCCAGACTGAAGTGAATAGACATGCCATTGTCAGGGACTTGCACCTGACCCACTGATGGCTTTGCTAGGATCTATTTTTGTATTTTAAAGTTTTATTAAGTTTCCATAAAGGAAGGACAGGTGTCAAGTCTGTCTGTAACTCTGGCTCAGCCAAAGAGCATTCTGGGTAGAACCAAAGTGTATTCAAATGCTGCTAGCTCATACTCTCCCTACCCCCCCCCCCCTTCCTGTACTATGTAGTTTTGCTATGAAGTGGAGAGATGTGAAAGTCTTATCTGTGCCTTCTCAGGCCTGGCTCGGAAGGGAGTCAGGAGCTTACTACGATCAAGGCCAAACAGGCCTGAGAACGAATTGGTAACATCAATGTGTGAATGTTCCCTGCATAATGCCCCTCCCCTTAGGAATCCCTTTGAAGTGTCTCTTATATGCAATGTATCTACGTTTACTCTTTAGTCTTTCAATGCTGGCCTAGCCTCAAGTATCAGTATCAATAAAATAGATTCTTTGTATCAACAACAACTCGTTATTGAATCTGTCGACTTGACAACAGGGGGATAGTTAAATGGATAAAATAAAAATTATATAAAAGACTATTACATTCTGCATATCGAAATACCATCAAGAATAGAAGAACCATAAAATAATTTCCATCACTTCAAAATACCACTAAAGTAGTAAATATTATGTGAATACTGTAAGGGCATGCTTATACATATCTAAATTGGTATTTGCTCTCAATGTATGCTGTGGCAAACAATAGCAATTACCGCGTCAGTTAATACCATTCGAAAGCTCAACCAGAAGTGACAAGCCAAGTATATACTGGATGCCAATGTTTTTTTGCTTCCTCTTTAGACTTGCCAGTGAGTAAAGGATACATAGTCCATCTTGGCTGACTCCAATATCTTCCCAACCAATTCTTGCTTTGTAGGTAGTTCTTAGAGCTTCCATTTCTGCGCAAGCAAAATTCTTGCTGCTGCATTTATATGTGCCATTAGATCTTTTGTCTCTTTTACATATTCATTAGCATGTGTGTTCAATAAAAATAGTCCTGGCTTCAATTGAATCTGTCTTTTCAGTATTTTCTGCCGCAGATCATGCACCGTCTTCCAATAGTCGTTAACCAGCTTACAGGGGAGGGATGGTGGCTCAGTGGTAGAGCATCTGCTTGGGAAGCAGAAGGTCTTAGGTTCAATCCCCGGCATCTCCAAAAAAAGGGTCCAGGCAAATAGGTGTGAAAAACCTCAGCTTGAGACCCTGGAGAGCCGCTGCCAGTCTGAGAAGACAATACTGACTTTGATGGACCAAAGGTCTGATTCAGTATAAGGTAGCTTCATATGTATAAGTCCACCACATATGATAGAAAGATCCAGGGCTTTTTTTGAGCAGGAACGCAGTCCAGGCTGGCTTGGCACCAGGGGTGTGTGGCCTAATATGCAAATGAGTTCCTGCTGGGCTTTTTCTACCAGAAATCCCTGTGTGAAACAATGGTGACATCTGTCAGAACTGGAAGAACTCCAAACGAGGCCCAAGACTTTGTTACAAAAGTATAGGCGTTTATTGAGAACTACAGAGCTGAAGGTACAGGATAATAACACTGATACCGAAAGTTAGCATTGGTTACATTTTGTGCGGTTATGGTGACAACAATAAAACGATCTTTCACACGGCTAGAGACAACTGTCTGTTTCTCAGGGTCTGTTATCAGTAAGGGAGGATGGAGCCCTGCTGAGAAAGCCCGACCGGCCCGGCTTCAAAGGGGCACCTGCAGATGTTGACCAGAGGCTATCTGTCACCCTTCAGTGATCACAGTTTGTTTGAAATGCATGAGAATGTTAGTTAGTGGCTGGAGCCAGGTTGCATGGGTTAGTGTTTGGTTACAATATGGAGTCACCCAGGCTAACAGCATATAGGAAAGTTACAAGTTCTGACAACATCAGGGGTGTGTGGCCTAATATGCAAATGAGTTCCTGCTGGGCTTTTTCTACAAGAAAAACCCTGGAGAGATCCAACACGAGATGTGCACTTCCAACACTTTTGCTAGGATCTATACGAGATGCCAAACGCAAGAGGAAGCTGTGTAAGACCAAAGAAGAGGAAGCAAAAACGCCCACAGCCCCACCAGCTGTAAATATACTTTGTAATGAAAAATATTCAAAATCTCAAGTTGATAAAGAGCAATGTATGTATAATATAGTGGGCTCTATGCATTGAAGAGGCGAGGTGGTAGTGATAAGCAGCTCTTTATTAGGTACAGCATGGTAGGTGGCTGCACTACAAAGACTGGGGAACTGCGCCAACGGTGCCAACTATATACAACTCAGGTTTCCTGCACAAGCACGTTATTGGATCATTCAAACCAGCAGGGGGTCTCTGATTGGTGCAGGGCAGCAAGGATTTGGATCCTGCTGCCCGTTGTTCCCGAGTTCCCAAGCTCCGTCCGTATGGCTCCAATGAGCCAGGCAGGAACACTTAATTCAGTCTTCACTTGAGTCCAGTACACAAGCGTATAATAATATTTCAGATACTTATTACAATGGGTAACCGTTTCAAACCCTATGCGTTGTTTTTATACATAATTCCGCTGCAGACTCGAAAAAGATACCATCAATGAAAAGCACCAAGTCCATAAACGAGCTAGTCTATTTCAGAGAACTCCAGTTCCCTTTCATGTTCTGACACTGAGGTCTGATGAAAATAGCTTCGTAGTCCCTGCACACAGAGTTGCTGCCACGGATAGCTAGCAGTACCATACCGTTTCTTACAAGCTTCTTCAGGCATGCATGCTCTCAGGATACTGTGCAATAAATATGTGAAATAAATGTGCAATATATCAATTGCCACACTATTTCCTCCAAATATTAAAACCACCAGAAAACAGAACAACAATCATGCCATTCTTCCAAATTACAGTGAAGGAGACTACTAAACTATTTTCATCAGACCTCAATGGCAGCACATGAAAAGGAACTGGAGTTCCCTGAAATAGACTAGCTCAGGGGTGTCAAACATGCAGTTCAAGGGCTGAATCAGGCCCCCAGAGGGCTCCTATCAGGCCCCCGAGCAACTGGCTGTCATCTGCTTCCTTCTCCCTATATCTTGCTTCTTTCCGCATCACAGCTTGCTTTGCAAGGCTTGCTCAATTGCACAGGAGTTACAGAGCAAAGCCTCTATTTTCTCCATAGGCTGAGGCTCCTCCCTTGGAGAGAAGGGGGGGAGAACTTGCTTTGCCAGGCTCTCTCAATAGCACAGCAGAGCTATGCTTCTGTTGGCTGAGGCTCCCCACTCCAGGCCCCTGGGAAAAGAAGGAAGGAACCAGAGCTTCCTTTGCCCAGTTCCCTGGATCCTTTGGGAGAAATACAAAGAAAGCATCTTTAAGACCAATGTGTGCTAACGTTTTAAGCATGTTTTAATCTTTAAAAAGATATATTTGTGTTTGTCTGTGTTCTTTATAAAACTAATCTCTGCTAGCTAATCTTAAATAGGTACACACATGGCCCGGCCCAACGTGGCTCAGCCCAATCCGACCCAACAAGGTCTCGTTTATGTCAGGTCTGGCCCTCATAACAGAAGAGTTCGACACCCCTGAGCTTGTTTTTGGCCTTTGTGCTTTTCATCGATTGCATCTTTTTCGAGTCTGCAGTGGAATTATGTATAAAAAACAATGTATAGGGTTCGAGATGGTTGCCCGTTGTAATTATTTGAAGGATCTATACGAGAGCAAAGATGGCATCTTGGTTTGCTGCAGGCCTGGGTACCAGAGCCCATGTTACTGTTGAGTAGTTTATCATTGGAGATGAGAAGTTTTTAGGTTCGCAGGCTATGAACAAGAAAAGGTCACCCCCCTCGGTGCCTGTGTGAGGGAAGCGTCACTATCCGGAGTGCGTTGCAGGACATTAATAATACATTGAGCTGGCTTGAGTTGTGAGTCGTAGGTGATCGCCAGTGGTGTTCTCTTGTCATTTCCCTTGGGCTTGCCTTGTAGTGAGCGGTCCCTGGGTCTCATTCTGGCCTTTCCAATCATCTCTCTCACCATATCAGCAGGATATTGTGGTTGCAAAAATAGGCCTGCTGTAGGTTTCCACAGTTCGTGCTTTGCTAGCAGAAAATTAAAGGACAGAACGCATTTTTGTCTAGCGCTGCAGGAAATGTGTGAATGCCGCCTTCCCTCCTTTCGAAGTGGAGCATTCTCCACGGCTATCTCCGGATCTAAGAGCAGCTGTAAGTGGGTCAGACCACTACTCTGAGCAAGCAAGTACCACATCTTAGCAATAATCGGGTGCAGCGATGGAAACGCGCAACAACACAAAGAACGAATAGCCGCTTCCCTCTCCTGTAAGCTTTCGACACCATAGCACAGAAGAGTGTGAATCATGCCTTCTCAGCTGTCTTCTGTTTTATTATCTTCTAACTTTCAAATTAGGCGGCACTAATAAAATAATCAAATTTTATGAACCTTGTTTTCTGGAGGGTAGTTTAAAAAAAGAACGCACCGGATTTCGGAATGTAATACTCTGGATCGTCAAGGCACTCTGTATCCATAGTGATTTGGTCGTAATGAATTCAAGTCTCTGGGCTTTAGGCTAGTTTAACTGTTCGAGCACATTAGGTACAGCTCTTGAGGGCGCTCTCATTTTGGGAGCAGAGAAATGGCTCTGAAAAGCAAAGCGTTATGGATTTAAGGTGGATGAGTGCCACAAGAGAAAACAAAATGGGATGGCGAGGATAAGTACTTTGAAGATTAAAAAATGTCTGATTATAACAACAGGTAGATAATCCAAGATGGACACTTAAAACTCCAGGTTCACTTCACCCTTCCAGGGCTTCAGGGGTGTGTTCACACTACACTAAATAAGGCATATTGCAACTGGATTCTTACTGTGTAAGAACAGCAGAAATCCAGTTGCAAAACACATTATTTAGTGTTTTGCAAGCGAAACATTATTTAGTGTAGTGTGAACACACCCTTTGTCCAGCTTAGGGCTGCCGAGCCCCTGGGCCGGATAGGGGTTCTACCGCCTAGGAGGTTTCCAACCCACCAGCCTTCATTGGGCCGGTGTGGGGAACCTCCCCCGATGTCACCGGCGTGATGATGTCACCCGGAAGTGACATAATTGTGGTGGCAACATCGCACAGCAGCTGCTTTAGGCATTTCTGGGAAAATTCTATGGTTTTCCCGGATGCTCTAGCAATTTGGGAGGGAAAACTCTATGGTATAAGAGGCCATGGGGGACTTGGCGACCTTATGTCCAGCTAAACCTGACTGCTAGAAGTGCTATAGATCAGAGATCCCCCCGGATATTACCCATGGTGCCCGCTGATGTATTTCCTAGCGCCCGCTTGCTTCTTCAACAGAGCATCTCTTCTCCAAAGCTAGGAGCCCTGCCAAGCTTTCCTTAGCTTCATTGGAGCAGGAGATATTCTGGAAGAACCCAAGAGACATCACCTTCTGTTATATATGTGATCTGAATTGTGTTCAATATATGGAGTTCTTGCCTGGCTCGTTGGAGCCTGGAGGACTGAGCTTGGAGACTCGGGAACAATAGGCAGCAGGATTCAAATCCCTACTGCCCTGCTCCAATCACGACCCCCCTGCTGGTTTGAATGGTCCAATAGCATGCTAGCGTGGGAACCTTGTATGTATATAAAGTTGGCCCAGTCTTCAGTCTTTGAGTGCAGCCCTATATTATGCTGTATCAATAAAAGGGCTAGGTTCACTACCACCTCACCTCTTCACTGCGTGGAATCCACTATATTATACCTTTGTTTCGGCAGGACTCACTTATTTGAAAACAGATCTCAGAAAGATGCTGTGATAATAAAAGCTGCTTTTTCAGGGTGTGTCTATAGACTCCAGGTGTACTTCCTCATCCAGCATCATGAGAGAGCCAGTTTGGTGTAGTGGTTTAAGTGCATGGATTCTTACCTGAGAGAATCAAGTTTGATTCCCAACTCCTCCACTTGCAGATGCTGGCATGGCCTTGGGTCAGCCATAGCTCTCACAGGAGTTGTCCTTGAAAGGGCAGCTGCTGGGAGAGCTCTCTCAGCCCTGCCCACCTCACAGAGTGTCTGTTGCGGGGGAAGAAGGTAAAGGATATTGTGAGCCACTCTGAGACTCTGATTCAGAGTGAAGTGCGGAGTATAAATCTATGGTTTTCTTCTTCTACGGTCTTCATCATAATGAGCGTTGTTCACAACAAACAAAACTGTTTCACTGACATAAGCCAAACATATTGCAACGGAACAGCATTGTTATTAACCGCAACAACTATATCCATGGTGTTTACTGCTAAAAACCTGGTTGGCACCGAGTTTGAAAGAGGGAACATATTTTCCCCTTCATTATTGATAGGGCTTGCTCATTTGAGTGGCAATGTGTGTTAAAGAGACAGGCAGAGAGATGGGCCCATCAGAAGGCTAATTTCGTCCGACGTGCCACCCTCTGGGAAACCGGTTACTGTCTCTTTCGCTTACAAGTGACATGCTAAGAATGTCGTCCTTTTGCCTATTTTGTCAAAAGAGAGTGGAAGGAAACATAAGGAAAGGGAAAGAGAACAGATCTCATCAGGAGTGAATCGCATTCGTACATAATAATATGGAATTGCATATCAATAGATGTAAAGTCCAGCTCCTGGAACTCTGTCACACGCCGTAGAGACTGACAAAAGCATCTCAGGCTGGGGGTTAATGCCGGAGGATTGGAACAATTTGATTTAGTCATCCCCATCAAATGGCATAGAACAGGAGCTCTCCAACCAGCCACTGCTTCCAGTCCCCTGGTCAAATGAATTGGGGCGGAGTCCGGCCGGCTGTCCATCAGCAGATAGAGCTGGGTGTCATAATAATAGTAATAATAATACTATTATTATTCCACCAGGTTGGGGCCAAGACTGAAAAGGCCCTGGCCCTGTTCAAGGCAAGCCAGATGTCCTTTCTCAGGTCGGGCTCAGGGCGGATTACAACAGAATAAAATAGTTAAAATCACATCATAAGACAATTAAATTTAAACAGTTAAAACCATTAAAATGAAATAAAGTAAGGCAGCGTCGGTGTACAGATAACCTGTTTATGGTGACTAGTGTTGCCAGCTACATGTTGAGAAATACCTGGAGATTTTGGGGGTGGAATCTGAAGGGGGTGGGGTTTGGGGGAGAGGAGGAGCTTCTCCAGATGTTTGTTGCCTACAACTCCCATCAGCCTCAGCCATTGGCCATGCTGGCTGGGGCTGATGGGAGTTGTAGGCAAAAAAAAACCATCTGGAGAGCTACTGTTGGCCACACCTGGCATAGAAGGAACCAAGGCCCAGTCTATGAATGCGGTTGGATAAGTTGGGAATGCAGTAGGGCTGCCAAGTTCCCGGGCTGGGTGGGTGTTCCCCTGTACTGGAGGTTCCCAGCCTGATGGCCCGCATTGGGCCGGCGGGGGGGATCCTCTCCCAATGTCGCTGGTGTGATGACATCACCCGCAGTCATCGACGTTGTGCGCCGGCCACTCTAGGAGCTTCTTGGGAAACTCTATGGTTTTCCCAGATGCTCTAGCAATTTGGGAGGGAAAACTCTATGGCACTGAGGCTGCAGGGGATTTGGCAACCCTAGAATATAGGGTTGTCAGCTCTAGGTTAGCAGCCCTGTGGCACAGAGTGGTAAAGCTGCAGTACTGCAGTCCAAACTCTGCTCACGACCTGAGTTCGATCCCAGCAGAAGCTGGGTTCAGGTAGCCAGCTCAAGATTGACTCAAATGAGTACCCGAGGTCGGTCAAATGAGTCCCCAGCTTCCTAGGGGGAAAGTGTAGATGACTGGGGAAAGCAATGGCAAACCACCCCGTAAAAAGTCTGCCGTGAAAATGCTGTGATGCAACATCACCCCAGACTTGGAAATGACTGGTGCTTGCTCAGGGGACTACCTTGTCCTTTTATAGCTCTAGGTTGGGAGATTCTTGGAGATCTGGGGTGAAGCCTGGGGAAGATGGGGTTTGGGGCAAGCAAGTGCCTCAGCATGGTACAATCCCATTGACTTCATCCTCGAAATGAGCCATTTTCTCCAGGGGAATTGACCTCTGTCATAAGGCTGCCAATCCCCAGGCGGAGGCAGGAGATCCTTCAGTTTGGAGGCCCTCCCCCCTCTTCAGGGTTATCAGAAAGTGGGGAGGGAGGAGGGAAATGTCTGTTGGGCACTCCATTATGCCTATGGAGACCAATTTCCATAGGGTGTGATGGAGAATTGATTCATAGGTATCTGGGGCTCTAGGGGGGCTGTTTTTTGGGGGGGGGGGGTTGCTAGAAGCACCAAGTTTTCAGCATAGCATCCTGTGCCTCTCCTCAAAACACCCCCCCCCCAAGTTTCAAAAAGATTGGACCAGGGGGTCCAATTCTATGAGCCCCAGAAAAAAAGGTGCCCCTATGTTTCATTATTTCCAAAGGTTGGGAAGGCGTTTAAAAGGAGTGCGGTCCCTTTAAATGTGATGGCCAGAACTCCCTTTGGAGTTTAACAATGCTTGTCGCAACCTTGCTCCTGGCTCCACCCCCAAAGTCCCCAGATATTTCTTGAGCTGGACCTGGCAACCCTACTCCATCATCTGGAGACCAGTTTCAATTCCAGGAGATCTCCAGGCCCACTTGATGGGACAAGCATTGCTGCCTGAAATAAGATCTCAGAGATTACATTCTGAGCCAGAGAGAAATTCCTGGCAGCCTCCTCAACTCTCACCTGGCTTTACGGTGGCTAGGGTTGCCAGCCTCCAGGTGGGGCCTGGAGACCTCCTGTTTTTACAGTTGCTCTCCAGGTGGCAGAGATCGACTCCCCTGGAGAAAATGGTTGCTTGGAAGGGTGGACTCCATGGTCTTGAACCATGCTGAGGCCCCTCCTCTCGCCAAACCCCCACCCTCTCCCAGATCCACCTTTTTCTATAAAAAAAACCCAGCAGGAACTTATTTGCATATTAGGCCACACCCCTGATGCCAAGCCAGCTGGAACTGTGTTCCTGTGCGTTGCTACTCAAAATAAGCCCTGGTTGTTGTGAAAATCAATGGAACCGGGAAGAAATGTAAAAGAAGAAGAAGAAGTAGACGACATTGGATTTATATTCCGCCCTCCACACAAGAGTCTCAGAGTGGCTCACAAACTCCTTTATCTCCCTCCCTTTCAATAAACACCCTGTGAGGTGAGTGGGGCTGACAGAGCTCTCCCAGATGCTGCCCTTTCAAGGACAAGCTCTGCAAGAGCTCTGGCTGACCCAAGGCCATTCCAGCAGCTGCAAGTGGAGGAGTGGGGAATCAAACTCAGTTCTCCCAGTTAAGAGTCCACACTAGGGTTGCCAAGTCCAATTCAAGAAATATCTGGGGACTTTGGGGGTGGAGCCAGGAGACTTTGGGGGTGGATCCAGGAGACATTAGGGGTGGAGCCAAGATCAAGGCTGTGACAAGCATCATTGAACTCCAAAGGGAGTTCTAGCCATCACATTTAAAGGGACCGCACTCCTTTTAAACGCCTTCCCAACCTTTGGAAATAATGAAACATAGGGACGGCATACCTTTTCAATTCCTTCCTTCCATAGGAAATAATGAAGGATAGGGGCACCTTTTTGTGGGCTCATAGAATTGAACCCCCTGATCCAATCTTTTTGAAACTTGGGGGGGGGGTATTTTGAGGAGAGGCACTAGGTGCTATATGGATTCACATGAAACTTCCTTATATTGAATAAAACCATTGGTCAGTACTGCCTACTTAGACTGGCAGCAGAGACATACCCTCTCATATTTTCATTTTTAAATATGGATCTGCAAAAGCTTTCACTGAACATGTAATTCTGCCAGTTTGGCATAATGGTTAAATGCACAGATTCTTATCTGGGAGAATTGGGTTTGATTCCCCCCTCTTCCACTTGCAGCTGCTGGAATGGCCTTGGGCATAGCTCTCATAGACCTTCTTCCCCTGTAGTGGTTAAGTGTGCAGACTCTTATCTGGGAGAACCGGGTTTGATTCCCCACTCCTCCATCTGCAGCTGCTGGAATGGCCTTGGGTCAGCCATAGCTCTCATAGACCTTCTTCCCCTGTAGTGGTTAAGTGTGCAGTCTCTGATCTGGGAGAACTGGGTTTGATTCCCCACTCCTCCACTTGCACCTGCTGGAATGGCTTTGGGTCAGCCATAGCTCTCATAGACCTTCTTCCCCTGTAGTGGTTAAGCGTGTGGACTCTTATCTGGGAAAACTGGGTTTGATTCCCCACTCCTCCACTTGCAGCTGCTGGAATGGCCTTGGATCAGTCATAGCTCTTGCAGGAGTTGTCCTTGAAAGGGCAGCTTCTGGGAAAGCTCTCTCAGCCTCATTAACCTCACAGGGTGTCTGTTGTGGGGGAGGAAGATAAAGGAGATTATAACGTACTCCGAGACTCTGTGGTCTTCTTCTCCTTCTTCTCCTCCTCCTCCTATTTTAATTTTAATCTGGTTAACTGTCATGGCTTCCTCCAAAGAATCCTGGGAATTATGCTTGGCGAGAATTCTTTATTTCATCTTTCTTTTTTTTCCCCCTTCACAGAATAGAAAAGAGGGGAGGACAGTTTAATCTACCATTAAAAATACACTAAATTTGTAGCACAGATAGTTTTCTGTAGCTATTTATTGTTTCCACTCAAAATTGAATAATTAAGGCCACAGGGAATACATTTGTGTCATCGTTTTCAGTTGATTTGCACAGGATGGAGGAGCTTCTATGGCTGATTTAGCTATTTTACTCAGTTGAGATGATTGAATTATCTTTCCCCTCTTTTGCAGGCTGACTATATAGGAAAATCTCAGAGCTCCCAAATGCACAGGTTTCCTTTTAAGCTGTCATTTGCTGTGTTGTTGGACGGTTTTCTGCTTTAGATTTATGTCGTAGGAGTTCCTTCCTTCTCCTAGATTTTTCTCCCCAGAATTTTTATTGATGAGAAGCAGGGATTCCCAAGAAGCTAATGAGGCCATGAATATTCATTAAACAAACTGGTAAAACCTTGGGACTTAGAATGAGTCAAGTTGCAATAAACTAAAATCAGCACTGGATTTTTGCAAGTCATTCGTGCTCCCTCTCTTTAGGGCAGGGGTGTCAAACTCATTTGTTATGAGGGCCAAATCTGACATAAATGTAGGGTTGCCAAGTCCCCACCAATCTGCAGGGAAGGAAAAACTCTATTGTACCAGAGAATTTTCCCTCCCAAATGTCTAGAGCATCCGGGAAAACCATAGAGTTTTCCTGGAAATGCCTAGAGAGGCCACCGTGCGATGCCGTTGGCGTGATGATGTTACCAGAGGGTGGGGAACCTACCGAGCGGGGAAACCCCTGCCTGGACCGGGAGCTTGGCAGCCCTATATAAATGTGACCTTGTAGGGCTGGGCCACATTGGGCCAGGCTGGGCCATGTCAGACTGGCCCATGTGCATACCTATTTAAGTTTAGGTAGCAGAGCCCCGTGGTGCAGAATGTTAAAGCTGCGGTACTGCATTCGGAGCCCTCTGCTCACGACCTGAGTTGGATCCCAGGGGAAGCTGGTTCAGGTAGCCAGCTCCAGGTTGACTCAGCCTTCCATCCTTCCGAGGTCTGTAAAATGATTATCCAGTTTGCTGGGGGGAACGTGTAGATGACTGGGGAAGGCAATGGCAAACCACACCGTAAAATGTTTGCCATGAAAACGTGAAAGCAACGTCACCCGAGTCAAAAACGACTGGTGCTTGAACAGGTGACTACCTTTACCTTTTTTTTTTTTAGCAGAGACATAAACTTTATAAAGGACACAGACAAACACAATTAAAGGTTTGTTTGTTTGTTTTAAAAAAGAAAAGAAAAGAAAAAGAAAAAAGAAATGGATGTGATTACTAAGAGTCAGCATGGTTTTTTCAAGAACAAGTCATGTCAGACTAACCTGTTCTCTTTTTTTTGAGAAAGTGACTACCTTGCTGGATCAGGGGAATGCTGTAGACATCATTTATCTTGATTTCAGTAAGGCTTTTGATAAGGTTCCACATACTATCCCTGCTGACAAGTTGGTAAAATGTGGTTTGGATTCTGTTACTGTTAGGTGGATCTGTAACTGGTTGACAGATTACACCCAAAGAGTGCTTGTGAATGGTTCCTCATCCTCTTGGAGAGGAGTGACAAGTGGAGTGACTCAAGGATCTGTCCTGGGACCTGTTTTGTTCAACATCTTTATCAATGATTTGGATGAAGGAATAGAGGGAATGCTTATTAAATTTGCAGATGATACTAAATTGGGAGGGGTTGCAAACACAGAAGAAGACAGAAACAGGATACAGCAGGGGTGGCCAATGGTAGCTCTCCAGATGTTTTTTTGCCTACAACTCCCATAAGCCCCAGCCAGCATAGCTGATGGCTGGGACTGATGGGAGTTGTAGTCAAAAAACATCTGGAGAGCTACCACTGACCACCCCTGGGATACAGGATGACCTTGACAGGCTGGAAAACTGGGCTAAAATCAATAAAATGAATTTTAACAGGGATAAATGCAAATTTCTGCATTTAGGTAGGGAAAATCCAATGCATGGTTATAGGATGTGGGAGACTTGTCTTAGCAGTAGTATGTGCAAAAAGGATCTAGGGGTCTTAGTGGATCATATGCTGAACATGAGTCAACAGTGTGATGCCATGGCTAAAAAGGCAAATGCAATTTTGGGCTGTATCAACAGAAGTATAGTGTCCAGATCGCATGATGTGATAGTATTGCTTTACTCTGCTCTGGTAAGACCTCACCTGGAGAATTGTATTCAGTTTTGGGCACCACATTTTAAGAAGGATATAGATAAGCTGGAATTGGTCCAGAGGAGGGTGACAAAGATGGTGAGGGCTCTGGAGACCAAGTTCTGTGAGGAAAGGTTGAAGGAGTTAGGGATGTTTAGGTTTGAGAGGGGGCGGCTGAGAGGTGATATGATCACCATCTTCAAGTACTTGAAGGGCTGTCATATAGAGGATGATATGGAATTGTTTTCTGTGGCCCCAGAAGGTAGGACCGGAACCAATGGGTTGAAATTAAATCAAATGAGTTTCCAGCTCAACATTAGGAAGAACTTCCTGACCGTTAGAGCGATTCCTCAGTGAAACAGGCTTCCTCGGGAGGTGGCGGGCTCTCCTTCCTTGGAGCTTTTTAAACAGAGGCTAGATGGCCATCTGACAGCAATGAAGATCCTGTGAATTTAGGGGGAGGTGTCTGTGAGTTTCCTGCATTGTGCAGGGGGTTGGAGTAGATGAACCTGGAGGTCCCTTCCAACTCTATGATTCTAGGCACAGAATGATTTGCAGAGTTCCCTCTGCATTATATTCACATAAGCAGTGTAGTGCCAGCTTAGCTAGAGGGGCCATGGCTTAGTTGTAGAGCCTCTTCTTGACATGCAGAAGGTCTCAGGTTCAATGCCCGGCATCTCAATATAAACAAATCAGATAGTAAGTGATGTCAAGGATCTCCACCTGCAATCTTAGAGACCCACTACCAAGCCTCAGATTCAGCAGGAGCTCACAGGAGCACAGCTCCTGAACCTTTCTGAGGGTTTCCCCTCTTCCTCCCCACCTACCTTGTCCATTGAATAGTAGGTGCAGCTGCATAACAATCCCTGGATTAGGAGAATAGGCAGTTAGCCAGCCACCATGGGCTTTACCATGACCCCAGCAGCCCTCATCCCTGGAGAAGCCTGCACCACCCTTTCTTCACTTCTTATGTGATTTTGGCTGGCGGGTGGCTTGCTGGCCTTTTGACTGCGGAGGGGGGTCAGCCAGGAGAACCCCAGGCAACAAGAACTGCTTGGGCTGGCTTGATCTCTTGACAGCCCAAGCAGGCCTCGCTCGCCCAGGGCTCTCCTTTCTTGAATCAGGTTGTTTTTGGCTAGGGGCCAAGTGGCATGTGCTAATGAGTTATGCTAAGGAGCTTCACCACCTATTTTTCTACAAAACGATCCCTGCCCACTACTATTCTGAGTAGACAATACTGACCTTGGACTACAGATGGTCTGCTTCAATTATAAAATAGCTTCATACGTTCAGTATTGTGTAGTAGTTAAAGTGTCAACTGATTTCTGGAAGATGCAGCTACTACATGGGACACAGTTTCTGCAATGGGAGACGTTGGGGCTCCAAGTGTGAAATTTCATAAATGTTCAGACAGGAACGTCATTGCCCACTGCGCATAAACACATTTCATTCAGCCCACTGTTGCCTCTGCTCTGTCACAAACAGTCCATTCCATGAATAGCTATTTATCGATACATGACAGCCCCAGGCAGGATGGACTTTACGAAAACTGGCTTTGGTGGGTTTTTGCCCTTCTCTTATAGCCCCGGCTTAAACTGTTACATTTTCAAAGGAAAGTGGGAAGCAACGGTCCCTTCCCCCCAAGTCTTTCTCAGGCCGCTTCTCAAGCTGTGCACATAATCGCCAAGGGTGACCTTGGTAACTCTTGAGACCAGGCAGAAAGGAATGTGGTAACCGTTACATAGAAATAGCAGCAAGGTGAAGCAGAGACACAGCAAAATGAAAGTACTTCAATATAATAATGGCAAGTCATAAGAACGTAAGAGAAGCCATGTTGGATCCAGTCCAACATCCAGTCCAACACTCCAGTCACACAGTGGCCAAAAAACCAAGTGCCATCAGGAGGTCCATGAGTGGGGCTAGAAGCCCTCCCACTGTGCCTCCCCTCAAGCACCAAGAATACAGAGTGACATACTGCCCCCTCCAAGCCCCCCCCCCGATTTGTCTGGAAAGTGGTGGTGAAACACTTTAACGAGTTTCGGGGCTCACATATCGCCAGCCTTTACCCATTCTGCCTTGCTGAGGGGGGAATGGGTCCGTTTGACTAAGCAGAATAGCTCTCCTCGTCTCCACGTCAAGTCAAACATGTCCAACCAGTCTTGAAAGCTGGTAAAGAGCCAACACCTATGAGCACCTAGCCCTCATAGATACTCTTATCAAGTCACCTTCAACCCTCGGAAGAGATCACCCCTCTCCACCCCGAGCTCTTGAGACACTCTCACTTACAGGGCAATTCCCCATTGCTTAAAGTTCTCCCTGCGACCCTCTTCCCGCTAGCTTTTTCGAAAGCAATCGTCGGCTTCTCTCTCCCCATCTTTTCTAAAGTTTGAGTTCATTTCACGCAAGGATAAACCTGGCCTTATGATCAAAACAAGCCGCCGCGGCGCAGCACAACATAAATTGTCATGGATTAAATAGATTTCGACTTGACAGGCTGCGAAGTAGCCAAGTCTTTCGAGAAGAAAAGCAGAGGGGTGGTGCAGCTCCCCTCAAAGCGGTGTGAACCTGTCACTCCCGATTGCCTGCACGGGATTCAAGGCGATACAGGAGGATTAGAAATCGGCAAACAGCAAAAGATCCGGCGCGAGTGTTCATCACTGCTCCTCGGATGTTTGTCGCAGGGCTTTTTTTACGGCGCCTTTGCAAATGTTTCCCACAAGCCCTGTTCATTTACATTTGAGAACTCTGTATTCATCATTATAATTGCATTCAGAGCATACGGCAATGACCCACAAGCCTACGCGCCCTAATGTAACAGGCATAATAAATTGCCCTACCGTGGTAGAAGGACAAAGCTATGCTTTCAGCAGCACAGAGGAGGTGGAATTGTTAAAAGCATGTCATTTTTTTATTTTATTATTATTTTTTTGCAAATACATGGAAATACGTTTGCCAGTTGAGAAAAGGCTGGAAGGAAAAGAGCCAGTTTGGTGTAGCGGTTAAGTGTGCGGACTCTTATCTGGGAGAACCGGGTTTGATTCCCCACTCCTCCACTTGCAGCTGCTGGAATGGCCTTGGGTCAGCCATAGTTCTCACAGGACTTGTCCTTGAAAGGGCAGCTTCTCGGAGAGCTCTCTCAACCCTACCCACCTCACAGGGTGTCTGTTGTGTGTTGGGGGAGAGGGGAAGGTAAAGGAGATTGTGACCACTCTGAGATTCAGAATATAGGGTGGGATATAAATCCACTAGCATCATCATCGAGGTTGAGAAAGGAGTTGATTTTCCACTAGCAGCTCACAAAATATTAAGGTAACATCTTTTTCACATGCTAATGACAGGGCGAAATGATCCTTAATTGTTTCGTTATTCTTGTGTTTCACCTCTTGGACAACTTTTGCATATGCCCCAAATTCCATTTTGGACATTCCAGAGAAGTGAGTCCAGAAGAACAACTGCGCTAGTCTACTGCAGGAAAAAATAAACAGGTTATCCCTTGAAGATAAAGTTTTTATTCTAGTATAACCTTTTATGGAGTAAAGCCCACTTAATCAGAAAAGAACATAAGAAGAACCAGGGATTCCTCTGTAGCAGGAGCTCCTTTGCATATTAGGCCACACACCCCTGATGTAGCCAATCCTCCAAGAACTTGCAGAGTGCTCAGTACAGGGCCTACTGTAAGTATTTCAAATCTTAAGAGTTCAGCAAAATTCTCACAGGGGGTTTGAACAATGGAGCCCAGAAGCAAGTATTGAGTGCAGGGGAGGGGGTATGGTAAGAAAGAAAGAGCCCAATAATATTTAGAGGTTCCAGAGCTCTGCTCCTGTGAGCTCCTGTATGAGGCTGCTGGGGCCTGTATGGGGAGGAAAGCAATGGGAAACTGCCTGTAAATGTCTCTTGCCAGGAGGGTTTTTTTTTTGTAGCAGGAACTCCTTTGCATATTAGGCCACACACCCCTGATGCAGCCAATCCTCCTGGAGCTTACAGGGCTCTTCTTCCAGGATTGGCTATATCAGGGGGGTGTAGCCTAATATGCAAAGGCGTTCCTGCTACAAAAAAACCCCCTGTGTTTCTTGCTTTGAAAACCCCTTGAAGATCACCTGGAGTTGGTTGCAACTCAATGGCATGTTTTGCCCAGATTTGCTTATCTTATATGTGGATACTGTAATTTTTATATAAAGAGAGCCAGTTTGGTGTAGTGGTTAAGTGTGCGGACTCTTATCTGGGAGAACCGGGTTTGATTCTCCACTCCTCCACTTGCAGCTGCTGGAATGGCCTTGGGTCAGCCATAGCTCTGGCAGAGGTTGTCCTTGAAAGGGCAGCTGCTGGGAGAGCCCTCTCCAGCCCCACCCACCTCACAAGGTGTCTGTTGTGGGGGAGGAAGGTAAAGGAGATTGTGAGCCACTCTGAGACTCTTTGGAGTGGAGGGCGGGATATAAATCCAATATCTTCATCTACCTCACAGGGTGTCTGTTGAGGGGGGAGGAAGGTAAAGGAGATTGTGAGCGGCTCTGAGACTCTTCGGAGTGGAGGGCGGGATATAAATCCAATATCTTCATCTACCTCACAGGGTGTCTGTTGTGGGGGAGGAAGGTAAAGGAGATTGTGAGCCGCTCTGAGATTCGGAGTGGAGGGCGGGATATATATCCAATATCACCATCATAAAATGTATACACTCAGGGCTTGAATTCAGCAGAAGCTCACAGGAGCACAGCTCCTGAACCTCCAACCAGGGTCTGCATGCAGTGGGGAGTTCCCTCCTCGCTGCCCACAGATCCCAGGGCATATGCAAATGAGAGATGTTACTGAGCTCCTGCACCTTTTTGTCTACAAAACGACCCCTGCATACACTATTTGTCTGTTCAGTGGCCACCACTCAAAATATATAAACACCTACCATGTGCAAGTCTAACAGCCAAGCGAGGTCAGAAATGTTTATGGAGGAAACACTAGTAAAACCCCTGGAAACAGTGAAAAAAATAAAGAACTGCCAACTTCAGTTTCAACAATGGGGAAGTGAGAGGGAAATGAGAATTTGCAGGTTAAAGCAGCAGACGAGAGATGTGAGATCAGTCCTCGGAGAAACCTACTCAGTGTGTTTGCTCCCATTCATTAAACCACTTGCCTAGTCTCCTCTGCCAAGAACGGAGGAGCATTTAACCACTTGCTGTTTTTCCTGATTTCTGATCAGACGTGAAAGCGAGTAAAATTCTCTTCAGCTCTCAGCGGGGAAAGACGGGCTTGCCTATCTCTTCATCAGATCTGCAAAATCTCCTACCGAGAACCACTCCATTATTTGCTTGGGAGCGAAGGCTTGATTCTCTCTTCTATGAAACCACATCTTCTAGTAGCTAATTCAGTAGCTCGGTACCTAGCGGTAAGAATCATAGAGTCATAGGATTACAGAGCTGGAAGGCACTTCCAGGGGCATCTAGTCCAACCCCCTGCACAATGCAGGAAATTCACAAGTACTTCCCTCACACATATAACATCCCCAGTGGCTGAGCCCTGGTCCACACCCAGAAGATGGCAAAAACCTCCAGGATCCCTGGCCAATTTGGCCTGGAGAAAAATTGCTTCCTGACCCCAAAGGGACAATCAGCATTTCCCTGGGTGTGTAAAAAAAGGGCCACGAGAACTATCCACTGATGCAACACTTCTTGCCCTCCTTCTCGTGATCTGCCTAATTCACAGAATCAGCATTACTGTCAGATGGCCATCTAGCCTCTGTTTAAAAAGCTCCAAGGAAGGAGAGCCCACCACCTCCCGAGGAAGCCTGTTCCACTGAGGAACCGCTCTAGGTCAGGAAGTTCTTCCTAATGTTGAGCCAGAAACGCTTTTGCTTAATTTCAACCCATTGGTTCTGGTCCTACCTTCTGGGGCCACAGAAAACAATTCCACCCCATCCTCTATATGACAGCCCTTCAAGTACTTGAAGATGGTGATCATATCATCTCTCAGCCGCCTCCTCTCCAGGCTAAACATCCCCAGCTCCTTCAACTTTTCCTCAAGCTTATCTCTAGGCTACAGAGATCAGTACTGTAATGTACTGGGGTCGGCGCAGTAAGAGACCAGAGTCGGAGAGTGATTTCAGCAAGTTTTACTTCAGGAACACACACACAACACACTGAGCTCTGTTCAAACTTCCCGCTGCTTTATACAATTCTTGCCCCCTTCTGATTGGTCCTTAACTATCTACATGGATTGGCTATTTATGTCATGGGTGCTGGGGACCCTTCAGAGGAAGTTGAGTCTGATGAGGAAACTGTGCCCCTGCCACCTGCACCAGTGCCCCTGCCTCCTGCTGGAGAAGATCCCAGCCCCCCTGCCTCGCCCTCTCGGGTGGCTCGTGTGCGTGACCGCCTCCGGCAGGACCTCAGGGATCGGAGGAGGGCGGCACGCTCACAAGCAAGACGCTCCCTGAGCCCTGAGTTCTGAGAGGATTCTGGCCCTTCTAAGAGCAAGGATGCTTGAGTGGTAACAGGATCCTGGCTGCCTCCCTGAGCCAGCAATTAGCCCAAACGGGCAACAGCCAGCAGAGGGCTATATAGCTGTGGGCTTTGGGAGGAAGCTTTGTGGAAGCAACTAGTCATCTCCCTGACATTCTAGCATCCACTCCGGCTTGACTTTGGTTCCTGACTCCCTGACTTTGGCTTTGGACTTCTGGACTCCCTGACCTCGGCTTCTGGACCTCAGACCTGCGATACTTCTACAGTGATTCGGATTTGGCGCCTCGGACCCTCCTGCTTACTGGCTACAGACCTCGGACTGCCTCTGGACTTTGCCTGACCCGGCCCCAGCCGTGACAGATTGCTTCCACCGACAAACACCCACTCCACAGGATGGATGCTGAAGCAAGTGAAACCACAGAACTACTGGCTGCGCTCCAAGCCCAGGTACAGCAGCTAACACAGGCAGTAGTGCACTTGCAGCAACAACCTGCGGCCAGTGCTCCAGCCAAGTGCCCAGTTCCCCCACCTGACAGATTTGGGGGTGCCGTGGAAGAATTTCCTGCCTTCCTAGCACAGTGTCGGCTGTACTTTGAACTGAGAGCACGGGACTTCCTCAATGACAAAACCAAGGTGTGTTTCGTCATCAGTCTGTTAAAGGGGCAGGCGGCCAAATGGGCCACACCCTTACTGGTCGCGTCCTCTCCCCTACTGACTGATTACCAGGGGTTTGAGGCCCACCTGTCTGCTGCTTTCTCAAACCCAGTCCAAGCAGCCACAGCCAACCGGAAGATCAGGGCACTGAAACAAGGCAACTCCTCGGTGGCTCAATATGCCACTGAATTCAAGCTCCTGACCCAGGACTTGGCGTGGAATGAGGCTGCCCAGATGGACCAGTTTACTGAGGGGTTGGCAGAGGAGGTCCTGGATGAACTGGCCAGGGTGGAGCAGCCACCCACGCTCCAAGAACTTATCACCCTCTGCCTCCGCATCGATGGCCGCCTGGAAAGTCGCCGCCAAGCCAAGACCAGAGGGCGCCAGCTCCCTGCGCCGTGCTGCCTGGCTCCTCGCCCGTCCCCAGCTAGTACCAGCACCAAGGATGAGCCTATGCAGCTTGGAGCTGCTCGACCCCGCCTGACCCCAGAGGAAAAGACCAGACGCCGCACGCAGAATCTGTGCCTCTACTGCGGCACGGCAGGCCACTATGCCTCTGGCTGCCCTGCTAAGCATCGGATACCTGGACCTTCGCTGCCACCGCCGCCAAAAGGGCAGCCCCAGGCGTAAGTGGACCCCCCAGCCTGGGGCGACTAGCTGGGTCCTCCGAACAGCAGGCTGATACCCCAGGGCCATTCCTGCTACCAGTCAAACTCCGTCTGCCTGACGAACGCTGGCTGTTCGTGTATGCCATGCTGGACTCGGGAGCGGCCCACTGTTTTATAGATGCCGCCTTTGTGAAGCAGCACCAGATCCCTGTGCAGACAAAAGGGATTCCGTCGCTGGTGGAGGCTATTGACGGGCGCCTCCTCCGTTCTGGCCCCGTCACCCAGGAGACCTGTCCCATCACCTTCCACGTCCAGCAGCACCAAGAACAGCTGCGGTTTGATGTCGCCCGCATGCCTCGCTTCCCGCTGATTCTAGGCCTTTCCTGGCTGAAGCTGCACAACCCCATTGTGGACTGGGCCCAGCAGGAACTACGCTTCCGAGACCCATGCCCCCATCTGACTCCTCCCACCACTCTAGCAGCTGGCATCCCGAGTGGTGGTCCTCAGCTCCCTCAGAAGTATGTGGACTTTGCTGATGTCTTCGAAGAGACAGGAGCTGATCAGCTTCCCCCTCACCGGCCCTACGACTGTGCCATTGATTTGGTACCTGGGGCACCACTCCCGGTGGGGCGTCTGTACCCAATGTCGGAGCCGGAGTTGGCAGCTCTGCGAGACTTCCTGGACAAGAACCTGAAACGCGGATTCATCCGACCCTCAACCTCTCCCCTATCTGCTCCAGTGCTCTTCGTGAAGAAGAAAAGTGGGGAGCTCCGGCTGTGCAATGACTACCGGGCCCTGAACAAGATCACCATCCGCGACCGGTACCCTCTACCACTGATCCCTGAACTCTTGGATCGCCTAAAGGGGGCCCAAATCTACACCAAGCTGGACCTCCGTGGAGCGTACAATTTGGTGCGCATACGGCCCGGAGACGAATGGAAGACCGCGTTTGGGACCCGATACGGGCAGTACGAGCACCTGGTAATGCCCTTCGGACTGACCAATGCCCCCGCTGTCTTCCAGAGGTTCATGAATGACATATTCCGGGACCTGCTCGACCGCTTCGCGATCATATACCTGGATGACATCCTAATTTACTCCCGCAATCCTGCCCAGCACGCCGAGCACGTCCGCCAGGTCCTGCAGCGCCTACGAGCCCATGGTCTCTACGCCAAGCTGGAGAAGTGCGACTTCGACCTGCGCTCCGTCGAGTTCCTTGGGCACATCGTGTCACCACAGGGGATCCTCATGGACCCGAAAAAAGTAGAAGCGGTCCTGACCTGGCAGGCTCCTCAGAATCGCAAAGACCTGCAGCGGTTCCTCGGTTTTGCCAACTACTATCGGCAATTCATCCCGGCCTACGCATCCCTGACCACACCCCTGACTCAACTACTCCGCCCCAAAGAACCCTTCCACTGGTCCCCAGAGGCCGATAACGCCTTCTCCACCCTGAAGACTCGCTTTGCCACCGGGCCACTCCTGAGATACCCCGACCCCCAGCTTCCCTTTACGGTGGAAGCTGATGCCTCCAACGTGGCCCTGGGAGCAGTGCTGTCCCAGCGCGAGGAGCCGTCCCAGCCACTACAGCCCTGCGCCTATTACTCGCGGCAGCTCACTGCTGCAGAGAGGAACTATACCATCTGGGAGAGGGAGTTGCTCGCGATCAAGGCGGCGTTTGAGGTTTGGCGACATTACCTCGAAGGGGCTCGCCACCCTGTTCAAGTGCTCACCGATCACCGGAACTTGGAACACCTCCAGACCACCCGCCGTCTCAACCAGCGCCAGATCCGGTGGTCCCTATTCTTCTCTCGCTTCGACTTCCGGATCTCCTACATCCCCCATACCCAGAACCGGAAAGCAGACGCGCTCTCCCGGAAACCGGAATACGCCCCTGCCTCAACTGAGACCGCGCCCGCTGCTCCAATCCTGCCGCCCTCAGTATTTGCAGCCACCTCCACTTCACCAGCACTCGTGGAGGACATTCGGGCTAGCCAGGCCAATGATCCCTGGGTCCAGCAACACCTCCAGGCTCTCCAAGATGACCCAACAGGGGAGTTCACGACTCGAGGCGGCCTCTTGCTACACCGTGAACGCCTCTATGTGCCGCCCGGGTCCTTGCGGGCAGAAGTGCTACGCCTGACCCACGACTCGTTACCCGCCGGGCACTTTGGACAGCATAAGACCACCCACTTGCTGACAAGGGAATTCTGGTGGCCACGAGTTCGCGCTGATGTTGCCCGCTATGTCAGCTCCTGTGACGTCTGCCGACGGGCCAAAGACATCCCAGCCAAACCCTCAGGGTTGCTGCAGCCCTTGCCCACATCTTCAGGACCCTGGGATACCATCTCGATGGACTTCATCACGGAACTTCCACGCTCCAAGGGTCAGACTTGTATCTGGGTGGTCGTCGACCTATTTACCAAGATGGCCCACTTTGTTCCGTGCCCGAAACTCCCCACAGCTCAGGAGACGGCCCAGCTTTACCTGCAACACATCTTTCGTCTGCATGGACTCCCAGCCCATCTGATCTCCGATCGGGGCCCTCAGTTCTCCTCTCGGTTCTGGCAAGCCCTCCATTCCAGCCTGGGTACTCGAGTGCACCTGTCCTCGGCCTACCACCCACAGACAGATGGCCAGACAGAGCGCACCAATGCCACGCTAGAGCAATATCTCCGCTGTTACACCTGTTACCAGCAGGATGACTGGACCACTCTATTGCCCCTAGCGGAGTTTGCATACAACAACGCGGTCCATTCATCCACCCAAATGACCCCGTTTGCTGCAACCTACGGGTACCACCCTCGGTTCTTCCCAGCGATCCTACCACCCACGAATGTCCCCGCCGTCGATGCCTACCTGCAAGAACTCCGTGCCAGCCAAGACTTGCTCCGAGAGCAGCTACAGCAAGCCAAGGAGGCATATAAACGGGCTGCGGACCGAAAGAGGCAAGAAGGCCCTCCAGTGCAGCCGGGGGATCAGGTGTGGCTCTCAACTCGCTACCTGCGCCGGCCTGGTCGGTCTCACAAGCTGGATGCACGGTTCATTGGACCCTACCCCGTCGTTGAACAAATAAACCCCGTCGCCTTCAGGCTCCAGTTGCCACCCCACCTCCGCATTCACCCCGTGTTTCATCGCTCCCTCCTTGTTCCGGCTGCACCCCCTGACCCAGCTCGGACTCCTTCCCCACCGCCGCCACAACCAGTGTTGGTGGATGACGAGGAAGAATATGAGGTGCGCCAGATCCTGGACTCCCGGTACCATCGTGGAGGCCTCCAGTACCTGGTGGACTGGGAGGGATACGGCCCAGAAGACCGGTCTTGGGAGCCCGAGGACAATCTTCATGCCCCGGACTTGGTGCACCAGTTCCACAACGACCACCCCGACCTTCCAGGTCCCTCGACGGAGGGGGGCCCTGGGGGGGGGGATAGTGTCATGGGTGCTGGGGACCCTTCAGAGGAAGTTGAGTCTGATGAGGAAACTGTGCCCCTGCCACCTGCACCAGTGCCCCTGCCTCCTGCTGGAGAAGATCCCAGCCCCCCTGCCTCGCCCTCTCGGGTGGCTCGTGTGCGTGACCGCCTCCGGCAGGACCTCAGGGATCGGAGGAGGGCGGCACGCTCACAAGCAAGACGCTCCCTGAGCCCTGAGTTCTGAGAGGATTCTGGCCCTTCTAAGAGCAAGGATGCTTGAGTGGTAACAGGATCCTGGCTGCCTCCCTGAGCCAGCAATTAGCCCAAACGGGCAACAGCCAGCAGAGGGCTATATAGCTGTGGGCTTTGGGAGGAAGCTTTGTGGAAGCAACTAGTCATCTCCCTGACATTCTAGCATCCACTCCGGCTTGACTTTGGTTCCTGACTCCCTGACTTTGGCTTTGGACTTCTGGACTCCCTGACCTCGGCTTCTGGACCTCAGACCTGCGATACTTCTACAGTGATTCGGATTTGGCGCCTCGGACCCTCCTGCTTACTGGCTACAGACCTCGGACTGCCTCTGGACTTTGCCTGACCCGGCCCCAGCCGTGACAATTTACAGGGCCCTAAGGGCCTATCAGGGTACAGTATGAGCCTGGATGTTGATTGGCTACTTATGTTTCAATCCTTCCCCTGATTGGGCACGCTTAGGCCTTCTCTGGAACCCTGGTGTGGAGTTCAAGCTCTGGCTTGTTCGGCTTCCCTCCAAAAGTAACAGTTCTCCCATTTGAGCCTAGGACACAGCAAGTACCCTGGAGAAAAAGGATGTTATGGAAGGTGAACTCTATGGCATTGTCCTCCCCAGACTTCAACTCCAAATCTCTAGGAGTTTCCCAACCTGGATCTGACCACTATACCACCCCCCCCCATCCCCTGGCTCTACTCCCAAGGTCTCTTAGTTTGACCCCCAAAGTCCCCAGATATTTCCTGAGCTGGACCTGGCAACCCTACCACCTGAGGAAGCCTGTTCCACTGAGGAACTGCTCTAACTATAAGGAAGTTCATCCTAATGTTAAGCCAGAAACTTTTTCTGATTTAATTTCAACCCACTGGTTCTGGTCCGACCTTCTGAGGCAACAGAAAACAATTCTGCACCATGCTCTATATGACAGCCCTTCAAGTACTGGAAGATGGTGATCGTATCACCTCTCAGGCACCTCCTCTCCAGGCTAAACATGCCCAGCTCCTTCAACCTTCCCTCATAGGACTTGGTCTCCAGACCCGTCACCATCTTTGGTGACCTCCTCTGGACATGTTCTGGCTTGTCTATATCCTTCATACATCGTGGTGCCCAAAACTGAATATTCTAAGTGAGGTCTTACCAGAGCAAAATAATACAATCACTTCAGGTGATCTGGACACTATACCTCTCTTGATACAGCCCAAAATTGAATTTGCCTTTTTAGCCACCACATCACACTGTTGACTAATGTTCAATGTATGGTCCACTGAGACCCCTAGATCCTTTTCACACATACTACTTCCAAGACTAGTCTCCCCCATCCTATAACTACGCATTGGATTTTTCCATTGGAGATCTCCCATCCAAGAACTTGCCAGCAATGCTCCCTCTAAACTGTGGAGTCTTGTGAGCAAGAATTCTACTTTGCGAGCTTCTGGCATTAAAATTGTGAGCTACTGCATCAGTTAGTTTGCTCTGGAGCCATTCGTCTTAAAAAGGACAAAAATGCATGAGTTGGAGGCTTAAAAAACTTGTGAGCTAGCTCACATGAACTCAGTTTGGAGGGAATGCTGCTTGCCAGCATCGACCCTGCTTAGCTTCTGAGATCTGACAAGATCACACTTGCCTGGACTATCAGTCAGGACAAATGAGGGACCTTTTTTGGGAGACCATGAAGCACATATCTTCCAATAACAGGCCCCCATGCAAAAAAAGTTTTCTTATGCTTTGCATAGTCGGTTGCAGGCCTCATATTCAGTAGGAGTTCACAGGAGCACAGCTCCTGAACCTTTCCCCCTCCTCCTCCCCACCTGTCCAATGAATAGGAGGTGCAGCTGCATAACAATCCCTGGATTAGGAGAGCAGGCAGCCAGCCAGCCACCAGGGGCTTTGCCACACCCCCAGCAGCCCTCATTAACCTCTGGAGAAGCCCACCCCATCCTTTCTCAACCCCTTATGTGATTTTGGGCAGCAGGTGGCTTGTTGGCCTTTTGACTGGGGGTGGGGTAGCCCAGGAGAGCCCCAAGAGAGCCCCAGGTGAGCAAGGCCTGCTTGGGCTGGCTGGATCTCTAGCCAGCCCAAGCAGGCCTCGCTCACCCAGGGCTCTCCTTTCTTTCATTGGGTTGCTTTTGGCTGGGGGTAGGGCAACATATGCTAATGAGTTATGCTAATGAGCTCCACCACCTATTTTTCTACAAAACAACTCCTGGTTGGCTGAGATGGGCTAGTAACACTCCCAGGAAGGGCAGGCATGAGACTCCCTACTCCCTAGGGTTGCCAAGTTCCCACCAGGGGTGGGGAATTCCCAGGTTTGGTGGGCCCCAACCCACCAGCAGGGAGGGGGCTGCCAGGGGATCCTCGCCCCCAAAGAGCCCCACTGCTGCATGGGGTGCCCGGCATGATGACGTCACCCGAAAATGACTTATTGGATAACTGGGAACGTTGCGCGGGGACACTCTAGAAAATCACGGAAAACTCTATAGTTTCACATGAGAATGCTCTAGCAATTTTTTTTGGGGGGGTGGACTCTATGGTACCATAGAGTTCTCTGTGATTTCCTAGAGCACCCCTGCACAATGTGCCGGCATGATACATCACTTCTGGGTGACATCATTGCGCCGTGAGCGTTAAAAAAAAATTCGGTGGGGACTTGGCAACCCTACGCTCCCAAAAGCAGCACTGGGCAGGCGAGTCCTTATAATCAGCTCCGGAATGCAGCCTTATGTTTCATCCAAGATGCGATTGTGGGGTTTTTTTGTTCGGCAACAGGCCATTTGCTAGACAGTAGCCTTCCCTCGCGGAGCAGCAATCTCTCTCCATCCTCTCAATGTGATTACAGTCCATTTCATTCCATAATAGGTTCCTTTCATTATTCCCCCAGGCATGCAAATCAAATTTTACTCAGGACCCAAATCTTTGTTCTACAATGAATGTTGGCTTCAAGCGAGAGAGAGGAAAAAGACGACTTGGCTATTGAACGCGGCCTGTCTTAATAGCGACTCCCCTTTTTTCTCTCTCTCTTTCTTTTTCTTCTCCCCCCCCCTCCGCTTTGAAAGTAAACATCTGTCCCAGTTTATTTGCTTCGGTGGGAAGGCAGGGGGTGCATCTTTAGGGAAAGAGCATGATAAAGGCGAGATAGATTACCCCGCAATTATAACTTTCTCTGTCTAAATGTTTAATTAGATCCAATGCTGTTGAGACAGGAAATTAGTTCAGCATCCTTCTGTCCTGGGGTTTCAACCTGGCGAATGAGAAGGGCTGCCTCAGCAAACTAGATGGAAATAGCATCAGTTTTGTTTGGTTCGGTTTTTAAAGTTGGTGTTCTTGGCTTACGCTAGAGCCAGAAAAGTGGATCAGCCTTAGCTAGGGTAGCCAGGTCTGACTCAGGAAATAGCCGAGGACTTTGGGGGTGGAGCCAGGAGACTTTGGGGGTGGAGCCAGGAGACTTTGGGGGTGGAGCCAGGAGCAAGGGTGTGACAAGCAGGATTGAACTCCAAAGGGAGTTCTGGCCATCACATTGAAAGGGACCGCGAGCCTTTTAAATGCCTTCCCTCCATTTAAAATAATGGAGGATGGGGCACCTTCTTTTGGGGCTGATAGAATTTGACACCCTGGTCCACTCTTTTCGAAACTTCGGGGTGGGGGAAGGAGAGTCACCAGATCCTATGCTGGAAATTTGGTGTCTCTGCCTCAGAAAACAGCCCCCCCCCCAAGTTGCAGATTCTTCATTATGCCCTATGGGGATCAGTCTCCATGGGGCATAATGGAGTGCTTAGGCCATTCTATCCTATGAGCCCATAGGATAGAATGGAGTGCATTCTTGCTTATGGGTCCATAGAATAGAGTGGAGGGATCGGACCTCCGCTGCTGGGTGACGCTAGAGAAGGGTTTTAAATTTTAAACCCCTTCTCTGGGGTCATGCCGCAGAGGTGCCCCAATCCCTCAATTTTATCCAATAGGCTCACAGGATAGAAGGGGGGGCAGAAGTAGTTCTCTTTCTTTCTTTCTTTCTTTCTTTCTTTCTTTCTTTCTTTCTTTCTTTCTTTCTTTCTTTCTTTCTTTCTTTCTTTCTTTCTTTCTTTCTTTCTTTCTTTCTTTCTTCCTCCCTCCCTCCCTCCCTCCCTCCCTCCCTCCCTCCCTCCCTTCCTCCCTTCCTCTTTCTTTCTTTCTTTCTTTCTTTCTTTCTTTCTTTCTTTCTTTCTTTCTTTCTTTCTTTCTTTCTTTCTTTCTTTCTTTCTTTCTTTCTTTTCTCTCTCTCTCTCACTCTCTCACTTTCTCTCTTTCTTTCTCCCTCCCTCCCTCCTTTTCTAAGATCCAAACAGCTCAGCCAATGACTTGGTTTCTGGCTGCCCTGCCCTTCTAAGACAACAAGGAAGTTCAACCAGTCTACTACTATGAGCTTCATTACCAAACCCAGGAATACATTACAGTGCCACAGGGCTTTTTTTGTAGCAGGAACTCATTTGCATATTAGGCCACACACCCCTGATGTAGCCAATCCTTGAAGATCTTACAGTAGGTCCTATAAGAAGAGCCCTGTAAGGTCTTGGAGGATTGGCTAGATCAAGGGTGTGTGGCCTAATATCCAAAGGAGCTCCTGCTACAAAAAAGCCCTGCAGTGCCAAGTAATGAGACAAAACCAACTCTACGTAGCAGCATGGAGCCAATGTGTGTGAGAAGCCCATTCAGTGGAATATTTTTAATGCTTCTTCTCCAAACTCTGTTCCTGTGAAATTCGTGTAAACTGCATCGTCTTTATCTGGACTCTGAATGCCAAACACATGCACAAGGGTGATTATTTTTCCTACGGGTTTGACTTGTTTTTCATTCGCTGATCCTCCGCTTGCCGTGTTCTTGACTTCTTCCTTTCTCGACAACAAATACGTTTTTGTTTGCATTTCATTTCACCTATGACAGTAACCGCAGCTGTGTTATGAAAACTGGGAAATACAAACGAAAGAAAGAAAGGAGGCTACGGACACAACGCTTTGACCAAGGACAACAACAACAACAAAAGGGTTTACAAGCTGCATAGCGCAATGTGCTTCGCTCGTATCGATCAAATGTAGGGGTACCACCAATTTCAAACTATGTTTCAGGGACCACTGGTAGCTCTGGAAGTTTAACAGGACTGCGTCAGGGAGAATATCAGCTTGAAAGACAAAGTAGATTTAGCTGTATCTCCATGGCAGATATTTCCCTGCCTGCAAAGCCAGAGGACAAGTAGCTGTTTTGTAGAACACATTCCCAGTTTATCTATGGAAGCAATGAAATTTAATAGCTCACGCCAGTGTCCTGTGCCAACTGAGTGGGCACC
The DNA here is from genome assembly GCF_032191835.1 of Heteronotia binoei. Taxonomy (NCBI): domain Eukaryota; kingdom Metazoa; phylum Chordata; class Lepidosauria; order Squamata; family Gekkonidae; genus Heteronotia; species Heteronotia binoei. Next base: position 16,784,048 of record NC_083229.1, on the reverse strand, counting down.
CTGGAATGAGGGATGCCATGAAACTCGTGGTAGGCATATATATATAGGTAAAAGAGTACCCTGTGCAAGCACTAGTCATTTCTGACTCTGGGGTGACATTGCATCACGATGTTTTCGTGGCAGACCCTCTCATTTATCTCTCCCCTCAGTAGATTGCCAATTCCTAGGTGAGTGAAACATACAAGTGTGCAATTTAAATGCTATGAACAAACATGCGTCACACATTTTTTCTCAAACCTTGTTCATTACGCCTTTCAACAATCACAATTTATAAAGTTCATGTCACTCGAAATGAGTTTTGTGGAGAAACGCCATCTTAGTTGGGAGGGAACATGAAACTGCTAGGCAGGCTTTGGGGCCTAGCCCTCCTTTCATTCCCCCCTCCCTTCCAGAGCCAAACCAGCAACTCTAGGGGGAAAGCCTCCTAGAGAGGCAGGAAGTTCTTTTGTTTTGTTTTTTTATTTGAAAAGGGCAGTCTGCAGCTGGCCCTCGAACAGAGAGGTGGTGAGTCTGTGGGCTCCTGACTGTGGGAGAGGCCCACTCAGGGGGAGGAAGCCCCCAGGCAGTCAGACCAAGTAAGTCATCCACAAGGAAGGGCAAGTTTAGACCAGGGACAGTAGGTTGCATTTAAAACCACCTTTTATTTGTCATGCTGTTTGCTGTGCGGGTGCTGTGCTGTGCTAAACTTTTATATGTAACTGATTTTGTTTTTGTTTTGTTTTTTATTTTCTTTCTCTTCTTATTAAACATTTTTTGTTCTGTTTTGAATGCTGGCAGTCAAACTCTGTACCACATAGATCCCGACCGCTTAGACCACGCTGCTTTATGAAGGGGGCCCCGGGGAAGGGGGAAGTCATGCAGTTGGATAAGGTGCCAATCCTCCAGGGGTTCCCCAAAGAAGTGCTGTGGTCTCTGTGATACCCAAGTACAGGGTGGCAGAGGACCTTGAGGCCTGGCCTGGCCTCAGAGCTGGAGAGGGGGATTGGGAGTCCTGTTCCTCTCAATCTGAACCCCTAGACTAAGCAGGTGGTGGCAGCGAGCCCAAGTGGCCGGAGGAGAAATAGCTCCCTCCAGGAGTTGGAGACTCAGCAGGGAGTTGATGGGACCGGGTCTGAAGGCAGAATCGGGCCGGTTCCGTCACAAGTTTAAAGTCCATTCAAACCCAAATATTTGACATATAATCCAATCCTGGATGCCGAAATGAAAGGTACCAACTCCTGCTGTCTTCAAAACCACTTTTTGGCAGACACAGGCTGTACTGAAGATAACTTGAAAAACTTGAGGTAGCAATCCTCTATTCAACCGGTGCGGCTACATGATTCCTAGGTTTAGTTCGTGTTTCATTTATCACTTCCACTGGCACAGCTACTTCATACAGGAACCCGTGCTAAGGAAACCACAAACGCACTGGTTAAATGTCTCTGATTTGCACAAATGGTTCCTGTATGTGTCTAATTTGCATGGGTCTCCTGACTCCACCCCCAAAGTCCCCAGATATTTCTTCAATTGGACTTGGCAACCCTATGCCCCCTCCCCGGCTGTGAGATTACCAGCCTCCAGCATAGGCTTGCCAACCTCTCAGTCATGAAATAGTTAAGCTGTTTGTTTATATATGTGAAAGAGCCACCTGTGGCTCCCGAGCCGCAGTTTGACCACCCTGTTCTAGGGTGGCATGGGTTTTCTCCAGGAGTTAGTGAGGGCTGCTGAGGGTATGCCAAAGCCCCTGGTGGCTGGCTGGCTTCCCGCTCTCCTAATCCAGGGATTGTTAGGCAGCTGCACCTACTACTCAATGGACAAGGTAGGAGGGGAGGAAGAGGGGGAACCCTCAGAAAGGTTCTGGAGCTGTGCTCCTGTGAGCTCCTGCTGAAACATACAATTTTCAGTTTCTACAGAGCTCATTGTTGCTTAGTCATACAGCATCTAATTAACTAGTTACCATAATCGACGCGTTTCGTGTTGCCACTTCATCAGTGCTGTTAATGTCTTCTTCTTGTTGAGCTGTATGTAGTGAAGGAGTAAGCCAGTCTCTTTCTTTATAAAAACATATGCAAAGCCTTCCATCTCATTGGTGGCCAAAACACTCTCAATATTTATTTATTTATTTATTTTTCGTATTTATATCCCGCCCTCCCCGCCGAAGCAGGCTCAGGGCGGCTAACAACACTAAATATCAACAACAGAACAATAAAACCATAGAACAATAAAAAACAATTACAATAATCTCAGTTAAAATTAAATAATTTACAATTTTAAATTAGTAATACAATTTTAAAACAGTTTTGGTGCTAAGTTCCATGCCATGATGTTGGGCATCTATGTACTTTGGTTGAAGGCCATTCGAAACAATGTTGTTTTGCGGAATTGGGCAAGATCCCGCAAGGCTCTAACTGTCAAGTCTGTATAAACTCTGGTCAAGTCTCTGTATAACTTTGGCTCAGGTAAAGAGCATCCTGGGTAAAACCAAACTGTATTCAATTGCTGCTAGCTCAGACTCTCCCTACCCCCCTCCTTCTCTTTGTTATGTAGTGTTGCTTTGAAATGGAGAGATGTGAAAGCCTTATCTGTACCTTCTCAGGCCTGAACTCTGAGGGAGTCTGGAGCCTACAACGCTCAAGGCCAAAGCAGGCCTGAGAACGAATTGGTAACATCAATGTGTGAATGTGCCCTGCATAGTCTCCCCCCTCCCTGAAGAATCCCTTATATGATTGCATTCTACTGTATGATCTTTAGTCTTTCAATACTAGCCTAGCCGAAAACAACAGTATCAATAAACTAGTCATTTTGTATCAACAACGACTCATTGTTGAATCTGCCGACTTGACACTAACCTCATCTGGGAGTTGGTTCCACCAATGAGGGCTCGCAATAGAGAAGGCTCTTTCTCTGGTAGCCTTCAATCTCGCCTCCCTCGGCCCGGGGATTTCTAATAGGTTTTGTGATCCAGATCTAAGTACCCTCTGGGGAATATATGGGGAGAGACGGTCCCTAAGGTAGACAGGTCCTCAGCAATAAAGGAACCACCTAAAAAATACAGATAACAATGCTCTGGTAAAGTTTGTTATTATGCTAATATGGTGCATTTTAAGGACCCTGGGATGAATTCAAACCTTTATCCTCAAATTATTCAACTGAACTATCCTAGGGAACATATAGAACTCACAGGGGCATATACTCATAGGTATTTTAAAAAAAACCCAGCCATGGCCCTTGCAGCGAAAGAAACCTAAAGCGAGCTCGCCATCTGTTTCACCTCTCTGGCACTCAGGTAATAGACGCTGAAGGGAGGTGATAAAGATGACCTTGGCTATAGGGCCCCCTTGATTACATTGCAAAGTCATGACATGACCTGCCACTTACCCATCACGCCGGGCAGAAGAGCCTTCACCCGGCAGAGACAAAGGACAGCATCAACACAAACTGGCACTTGCAGAAATGAAGTGAGCAGTTCAGAGTGCCTGGGGGGGGGGGGTCAAAGCGGAGATGATATGGAGAGCTCAGTGATTGGATTGCTGGCACATTTTTCTTCTATAAATAGCAGCTGCAGGGTCCCCTGTTTCAAAAGCCTGCAAGGGAACGGCGTTAGCCTGTTGCAGCAAAAAGAAACCAGGGAATTGTGGCATCTCGGGTTGTGGAACGGAACGGTATAGCCTAATCTTCTCAGACCTTGGAAGCTAAGTAGAGTCAGTTCCCCTCTAGGACTAGGGATGCCAGACACACACACACACCCCGGTGGAGGTGGCAGTCCCCCACAGACAGGCCCTGCCCCCCAGCTGCTGATCAGCTGGCCGGTGGGAGGGACTTACCTGGAAAAAGAGGGAAAGAAGGAAAGGAAAGGTCCCCTGTGCAAGCAGCAGTTGTTTCCGACTCTGGGGTGACGTTATTCTCACAACGTTTTCACGGCAGACTTTTACGGGGTGGTTTGCCATTGCCTTCCCCAGTCATCTACACTCCCTCCCCCCCAGCAAGCTGGGGACTCATTTGACCGACCTCGGAAGGATGTAAGGCTGAGTCAACCTCGAGCCGGCTACCTGAAAACCCAGCTTCCACTAGGGATCGAACTCAGGTCGTGAGCAGAGCTTAGGACTGCCATGGGGTCTAAATGCCAACATCTCACAGGAAGGGACATCATCACACCAGTGATGCCCATGTGACGCTCTGGTATTTGGGCAAAATCTCTATGGTAGTAGCTGATTTTACCATAGAGTTTTTGTCCAAATACCAAAGCATCACTTGCTGGTGTGATTATGTCACTTTGTGCATGATGCCGGCAATTAGGCCTGGGCCTTTCTCTTTCTCCAAGCAAACCACCCCGTAAAAAGTCTGCCGTGAAAACGTTGTGAAAGCAACGTCACCCCAGAGTCGGAAATGACTGCTGCTTGCACAGGGGACATTTCCTTTTTTTTCTAATTCAAGAGAGATTTGAATTATAGAACAAGTTTTATTTCACTGCCCTTACTATCAAGAAGTTCATATTTACTTGGTCTCTCCTGTAGATACCCTGGTCATCCAGGATCAGTGGATACTAGAATGCTGCTAAATGATGAAAATTCCCTGGTTTTAGGGAGGCACAGGATCACAGAGTAGGAAGGGGCTATCTAGGCCATCTAGTCCAACTCTCTACTCAATGCAGGATCAGCCTAGAACATCCCTGACAAGTGTTTGTCCAGCTGCTGCTGAAAGACTGCCAGTGAGGGAGAGTACTGCAAAGTTTCTTGTGGCCGTTGACAGAATTTGACAGATAAAGAAGGTTTAAGAAATGCTGGAAGTCAGGGGCCGTTTTGTAGAAAAATAGGTGGTAGAGCTCACTAGCATAATTCGTTATCATATGCCGCTGTCCCCAGCCAAAAGCAACCCAACGCAAGAATGGAGAGCCCCAGGCGAGCGAGGCCTGCTTGGGCTGGCTAGAGATCCAGCCTACCCAAGCAGGCCTCACTCGTCTGGGGCTCTCCTGGGCTGACCCCCCCAGTCAAAAGGCCAGCAAGCCACCCCACAATCACATAAGAAGTGGAGAAAGGGAGGTGCAGGCTTCTCCAGGGGTCAATGAGGGCTGCTGCGGGTGTGGCAAAGCCCCTGGTGGCTGCCTACCTGCCCATTCTTCTAATCCAGGGATTGTTATGCAGCTGCACCTACCATTCAATGGACAAAGTAGGTGGGGAGAAGGGGGGAGAGGGAACCATCGGAAAGGTTCAGGAGCTGTGCTCCTGTGAGCTCCTGCTGAATCTGAAGCCTGCTGGAAGCGTACTTTTAAATATTTTATTATTATGTTTTGAATACTAAAATGATAAATATATTTGCAGTACATGAGCCTGTTTTAGTTTGTGCTGGCCAAGGACTATTTTTAATAAAGGTTGATTGATTGACGGTGGCCTGAAATCTAAGCGCTCTGCTCCGGACCAACAATGGCTAACCTCTGAAATGTAACTCAGAAGGGACGGAGCTGCAAGCTGAGAGTCTTCTCAGCTATCCTGACCCTTTTCAGTCACTCCCCACAAAAGAAGAATAGCAATGAGGTCTTTTGCTGGTCAAAAATCCTAGGTAGAAATGGGGCTGAATTTCAAAAACTGCCTGCTTCATTGCCATATGGATTTCATATCTGGTTTGTGAAAAACAAACCTATGAGTATTTCTTTCCATCACCTTCTCTTCCTCCCCCCCCCCCCCTGTGTATAATGCATTTTGAACACATAAAGCTTTGTGGTTCAGTTGCACAGTCGAGTCCAACTTTTTGCGACCCCATGGACCAAGTCACGCCAGGCCCTTCTGTCTTCCACCATCAAAGTTGACTCAGAATTCCATCCTTCTGAGGTCAGTAAAATGAGTATCCAGCTTGCTGGGGGCAAAGTGTAGATGACTGGGGAGGGCAATGGCAAAAAAAGAAGAGGTAAAGGTAGTCCCCTGTGCAAGCACCAGTCGTTTCCAACTCTGTGGTGATGTTGCTTTCACGTTTTCACGGCAGACTTTTTAAGGGATGGTTTGCCACAGGAGGTGGTGGCGGCCACAAGCATGGCCACCAAGAGGGGTTTAGATAAAAATATGGAGCAGAGGTCCATCAGTGGCTATTAGCCACAGTGTGTGTGTGTGTGTGTGTGTATGTATGTATATATATATATATATATATATATATATATATATATATATATATAAACATAAGAACATAAGAGAAGCCATGTTGGATCAGGCCAACGGCCCATCAAGTCCAACACTCTGTGTCACACAGTGGCAAAAAATGTTATATACACACATACACTGTGGCTAATAGCCACTGATGGACCTGTGCTCCATATTTTTATCTAAACCCCTCTTGAAGGTGGCTATACTTGTGGCCGCCACCACCTCCTGTGGCAGTGAATTCCACATGTTAATCACCCTTTGGGTGAAGAAGTACTTCCTTTTATCCGTTTTAACCTGTCTGCTCAGCAATTTCATCGAATGCCCACGAGTTCTTGTATTGTGAGAAAGGGAGAAAAGTACTTCTTTCTCTACTTTCTCCATTCCATGCATTATCTTGTAAACCTCTATCATGTCACCCCGCAGTCGACGTTTCTCCAAGCTAAAGAGTCCCAAGCGTTTCAACCTTTCTTCATAGGGAAAGTGCTCCAGCCCTTTAATCATTTTAGTTGCCCTTCTCTGCACCTTCTCTAAAGCTATAATATCCTTTTTGAGGTGTGGCGACCAGAACTGCACACAGTACTCCAAATGAGACCGCACCATCGATTTATACAGGGGCATTATGATACTGGCTGATTTGTTTTCAATTCCCTTCCGAATAATTCCCAGCATGGGGTTGGCCTTTTTTATTGCAAACGCACACTGTCTTGACACTTTCAGTGAGTTATCTATCATCACCCCAAGATCTCTCTCTTGATCAGTCTCTCTATATATATACAAACAATTTTTTGGCCACTGTGTGACACAGAGTGTTGAACTGGATGGGCCACTGGCCTGATCCAACAGGGCTTCTCTTATGTTCTTATGTGACACAGAGTGTTGGACTGGATGGGCCATTGGCCTGATCCAACATGGCTTCTCTTATGTTCTTATGTTCCCTAGTGTTCCCAATGGAGGTTCATATAGGTTCGTGGTTCATGAGTTTCACAAACCACGAACCTCCCTAGACTTTCCCATTTAAACAACTAGTTTGTGGTTTGTGAACTTTTTTGAGTTCAGGATGCAGCAGAGATGTCAAGCTTGCAGCTCTCTTATTACCATAAAAACTCAGTTTAAAAACTCCAGTTAGGACTGCCAATAACATAAGCTAAATCAATCAAATAAAATCATCTTCAACTGCTTCCTAAAGATCAGAAGTGAGAGGGCCAGGCAGGGGTGTAGACTTTTCAATTTCCCAGGGGTGGGGTGGACGGGGCTGGGGCCCAGCCAGAGACATTTGATCCAGCGACATCATAGGGAGGAGCCAGTGACATCACAGGGAGGGGCCTCCATTATCACTACCTATGAATTTATGGAGAAGCTCCCTCCCCATAATTTTAGGGAGCACCCCCACCCCCAACAATGCCCATGGACCGGGCCAAACCCAGAAAAAGGTGGGAGTTGGCTAGTGGTTATAGTGGTATCTCAGAGATCTCTTGCTGTGTCCTGTTTTTGAAATTCACTTTTAGAATAGTCACTTTAAGATCTGCAAATATACATATCATGTGCATAGGACAAACTAATGGTCACAAATTTGACAGTAAAAGGCAACATAGAAAAGCTTTAGGGGAACATTTCCCTCCCCCCCTCCACTGTTTTCTGATGACCCTGAAGTACAATCTCCTTTACCTTCCCCCCCAGCCCCCGCCCAAACAGACACCCTGTGAGGTAGGTTGGGCTAAGAGAGCTCTTACAGCAGCTGCCCTTTCAAGGACAACTCCTACAAAAGTGATGATTGACCCAAGGCCATTGCAGCAGCTGCAAGTGGAGGAGTGGGGAATCAAACACAGTTCTCCCAGATAAGAGTCCATGCACTTAACTACTGCACCAAACTGGCTGTCATCAACTATATGTTGGGTTCAGTATATGCTACAGTTTACAGCTGCTGCTGATACCTAAATCATTCCGTTTTCACTTATACTCAGAAATCAAAACTTTCATTTCATTTCATGTATTCAACATATCCTGCCCTACCCACAAAATGGGCTCAGGATGGTTCACATCATAAAACCAACAGCAGCAAAACAATAAATAAGATCAATGATTAATAGCAAAAAAAAAGGCTCACGTCAGATAAAATAAGTGTGTGTGCAATCTAAATGAAACAGTGTAAGGCACACAAAAACCGATGCCCAGAATAAAGCTTGGTTGGTTCTTAAAGGTGCCACTGGCCTCAGATTTTGTTCTTAAAGGCCTCTGATCTTCATGTCCACCCACACTCAATCTCACTTTCCCCCTAAATGTAAATTGGAACCAAGCAAATATTTTGAATCCACCAAAGAGAGCCTGGTGTAGCCAGCCACGCTTTATTTTCCAACAGACACCAAACATATAAGGCAGGGGTCCTCAAACTTTTTAAATAGAGGGCCAGTTCACGGTCCCTCAGACTGTTGGAGGGCCGGACTGTTGTGGTGGCTGCCGTTACTGTACAAGGCCGCGGGCCATCAGTTCTCCGTCTTCTGCATCTCTCTCCCTTCCCCACACCACACACCCCAGCCTGGGAACTCACCTCACCTCGGTATCACCTCACACTCTGTCTCTGCCACCTCAGCCCAGTGCTGGAAGTGTGCATTGCTAACGCGAGCTTAGGTCGAATGTCACTTCCGGTCTGATTTTGCCATAACCCGGCGGGCCGCATAAACATCCTCAGCGGGCCGCATCTGGCCCGCGGGCCGTAGTTTGAGGACCCCTGATATAAGGATTGATATGTGCTAGATAGCAATACTTTAGTAATTACCTTACAATATCAATTGTCCTTCAACACTCTAGATCGGCTGGCTGGATGAAAAAAATAGTCACTTTTCTCACTTTTCTAATGTGTGAAGTCATTTGCGGCTCAGAAAGAAAATAACACATAGCCTTTATCACCCTATTTATGCCTTTGAAACCCCAATTCCTGTGTTGGTTGCCCAGAGGGGGCTTAGCCCCTGCTGGGAAAATCTGGGGGGCTCTAGCCCCCCCAGCCCCCACATACTTTACGCCTTTGGGGCCAGGCACGCTTCCCTGGGGAGGTACCCCATAATTGTGGGGCAGCCACAGAAAAGGCCCTCTCTTGTGTACCCACCAACCAAGCTGGAAATTATGGCAACCTCTGGTGATTGACCCCTACTGGGGGCCTGGAGGATATTTAGCTTTCTCCATTGTAGAGAGTTTGTGCTTGATGTACCATGTATAAGAAATCTAGTGGTTGGAAATTGTAATATTGTGGAACATCTTTCTGCCTGTCCACAGGAAGGTTGACTGAAATGTGCTGACCAAGTAGCGAGTGATGTTGGAGGTAGTTTTGGGGTGTCCATCGTGATTTTTTTAAAAAAAAAATAATAATAACAGTATAGGGAAGAAGACACCACACAAGCACTTGATTAATGGAATGGGTTTGTTTGGACTTACATGAGACACTTTGAAACAACATACAGGAATGTGTGTATTGTTGCACTGCATTTGGAATGAATTTGTGATTCATTACATGATTTATGAATATTGTTAGAACAAATGGATAACGTTCATTCATTCAATGTAAGGAGAAGGGGTATAAAAGCCAGGAGGCCCCTACCTTTCCCCAACTTTTAGCAGTTAAAACTTCTGTGTGCTAGCTTTCTGACATGGTTGTTCCATTTCTTACTGCAGTCTCTCAGCAACCCTCCAGTTTAAGGCTTGGAGTTAATCCCCCCTCCCTTTTGCACAACATTGTTTCTTTAGTCAACGTGAGGTAATATCTTTCTCTGGTAAAATTCTTCTCAGCAAACTGCATTTAGCATGAAGAAAATGGCTGAGGTAAAAGTTCTAGAATATGTACTGAGTTAAAGGGACGTGCGCATAATTCCTGTTGCTGGGTAAAGAAGGGAAGTTGTTGCTGGGAAGAACATGTTGTAACTTTTAAGACTTGCCTTATATGGCTAAGGCCCTTGACCAATGGCCGGCTTAGCTTAGATTGTGAGTTCTGACCAATGGCAGACTGCCACAGAGCAAGAGAGGGGAAAATCGCGTCGGGAATCTTATAAAAGGCAAAGGGCTTGGCCAAATAGGCAGAGAGGGCATTTTGTTTGGTCCGCCCCTCTCTCCGTTATCTGCAGATACGTAAATAAAGCTGTTTTCTCTGAACAAGAAGGTCTCTAGCCTGGTCATTGTTATTTGGATAGGAGCATAGCTCCTAAAACCGGTTAACAATATGAATATGATTATATATGAAAATTAGTTAGCATTGTTAGTTAATTAATCACAGTCTATTTTTTGGATTTCATTGTTACTTCTGTGGTTCAGAAGTAGCAACGTCCTCCTTGCTCCTCCTTGCAAAGTCCAGGTGGGGCCTGGAGATCTCCTGGAATTGCAACTGACCTCTAGACGACAGTGATCCATTTTATTGGGAGAAAATGGATGCTTCAAAGGTCAGACTGTACGGAATTGTACCCTGAGGACTCTAGGGCTTTATATACCAATTAGTGTTGGGGAGAATGTGAGATCTAAAGATAGGTGGACATTAGCTAGTGCGAGAGCCCATCTGCATTTGCAACTGGTGAGAAAAGTGTCAGATTGACCCAGAAGAGAGATATCTATCAGAGATAAGTGAGAGGTTTTCAGGGCAAGAACCTATATAAGCTTCAGAAATTTCCCACCATCTTGCTGCTTGCATTAGAGAGCCAAATGGCATCTCTGGGCAGGTCAGCCATCAGCTGGGTTAGAGATCTCTAACAAAGATTGGGAGCTTAGAACTTTAGAAAACTTAGCATTTAGCAGGTATAAGGTTGTATGAGATTTGCTAACTAAAGAAATAGAGCGTGCAAGTCTAACTACTGAAACTGGAAATTATTTGAACTATATAAGAATACATAAGGGTTCTAATTCTAAGAGCATAATGTAAGAGTGCTATCTAACTGTTTTGCTTTTCTATATATAGCCAGAGTGCACTGTCTTGAGAGAAAACTGGAGAATAATAAAGCTAATCTGTTGTTTTGAAAAAGTCTCTGGGTCTCATGTATTAGATCCTGGGAGCATCAGGTTGTTTGGGGACTTGTGGTAAGAGAAAGCGTTAATGAAATCTAGAAAGAGAAAATTCCCCAACAATGTGGTCCCTCCATTCTCCAAAAAAACCTGCCCTCCCCAGGACCCACCCCCATTTCTCCAGGAATTTCCCAACCTGAAGTTGGCCATCCTAGCTCAGAACCTTTGGTGAAGTCGAAACACCTTGAAGGACATGGTTGTGTTCAGATTCACAATCCTGCTTCTGTCTGAATCAGTCGCTTGTGCCACGCACCTAGGTGGAGCCATCAGATTCTTCAACATCGCATTCTCCAATGCAACAGGAAATAAGCAAAAAAAAAAAAAATCTCCTAAATCAAACAAAAACTACAGCCAGGCCTGGAATTCAGCAGGAGCTCACAGGAGCGCAGCTTCTGAACCTTTCTGAGGGCTCCCCTTCTTCCTCCCCACCTACCTTGTCCATTGAATAGTAGGTGCGGCTGCATAACAATCCTTGGATTAGGAGAGCCAGCCAGCCACCAGGAACTTTACAACACCCCCAGCAGCCCTCATTAAACCCTGGAGAAGCCCACGCCACCCTTTCTCCTCTTCTAATGTGATTTTGGGCAGCAGGTGGCTTGCTGGCCTTTTGACTGGGGAGGGGGCAGCCAAGGAGAGCCCCAGGTGAGCAAGGCCTGCTTGGGCTGGCTGGATCTCTAGCCAGCCCAAGCAGGCCTCACTCGCCCGGGGTTCTCCTTTCTTCGGTTGGGTTGCTTTTGGCTGGTGGAGGGGCAGGAGTTATGCTAATGAGCTCCATCACCTTTTTTTCCACAAAATGACCCCAGGCCACAGCAATGCTTCCTTTTTTTCATTGCAGCTGTGGAGACGTTTCCAGCACATCAGATACTCCCCCCATGCTAAATTTTCAACAGTATCTTCCACATCTGAGGTTAAGAAAGCAAGAACCCATCGGATACGTTGGCTGAGAAGTCAGTCCTGAAATAGAAAGTGGAGAAAGAAAGGGGGTGGGGGGAGTAAGCTTAGCTCATCAGCTGGAAGGCCAAGAGGTTACTGCTTGCTATTAACTGCTGATAATTCACCTCCAGGCAGTTGTCGGACGAAGAAAGCAATGCCAGGAAATCCATTCAGCTAGCCAAAAAAATACGAAAGACAGCTCTGAATCAAAGTCTAGTACAGGGGCAGCTAAACTTGCTTAACGTGAGAGCCACACACAATAAACCTCAGATGTGTGAGAGGTGCAAGACATGAACGTCAGATGTTTGAAAGCCACAAGACTGGGATGGACGGAAGGAAGGAAGGAAGGAAGGAAGGAAGGAAGGAAGGAAGGAAGGAAGGAAGGAAGGAAGGAAGGAAGGAAGGAAGGAAGGAAGGAAGGAAGGGGATTAGACAGATTCATGGAGGATAAGTCTATCAGTGGCTACAAGCCATGGTGGCTGAGGGGAACCTCCACATTCAGAAAGCTCTGAATCCCAGAGCCAAGAGGGAAGCTCAGGGGAGGTCCTGGCTTGAACCTTGGGGATGGTCTCGGTCTCTATGCCTTGTTTGGAGAGCCAGTTCGGTGTAGCAGTTAAGTGTGCAAACTCTTATCTGGGAGTTTTATTCCCCACTCTCCATATGCATCTGCTGGAGTGACCTTCGGTGAATCATAGCTCTCTCAGCTGTTCTGCTCGAGAACAGTCTTGGAGAGCTCTCTCAGCCCCACCTACCTCACAGGCTGTCTGTTGTGGGAAAGGGAAGGAGATTGCAAGCCACTCTAAGACTCCAAGTGAAGGGCAGGGTGTAAATCCAATCTCTCCTTCTCCTTTTCCTCCTCTTGAGGAACTGGTTGGCCACTGTGTGAAACAGGATGCTGGACTAGATGGACCACTGGCCTGATCCAGCAGGGCTCTTCTTATGTTCCCAGCCATCTAAAACACTGCCTGAATGCAAAGATTTTTTTTTTAATCACCTCCACTATTTTAACCTCAGAAGAGCCCTTTAATGTTTTGCAATCTTGCTCCCCAGGTGATTCACAATGGTGAAGTGTCCGTAATGTCATGAAGTTCTTATTGAAAATTGGTACTCGTAATTCCACACGATAATTATTTTCTTGCTAAGATCTTCTACGCAGGAAGCTGTGGACCTTGCGCTGAATGGATCTGTACTGAGAAAATCTGTCCCTTCAAGGGGAAAAAAAAAAGGTGCAATTACGCCACTAGGCGATGTATGTTTTAATTTTAATTTTGTACTTTATGCACATTATCGCTAACCTCTGCCCCAAAGAAGAAAGAATCTTTTGCATACTTAAATAATTCAAGTGCAGAGTAAACAGCTCATTTGGGAATGAAATGAGGAAGCCTGGCAAAAGCAAACAGCCACCAACCATGATTCACACCTGAGAATTGCTGAAGGAAGCAACCACTGTTTCCTGTCTTCTCCACCCCACCCCCCACCCCTGCAGTCTGAAATTTGCCTAGAGAATGACAGTAGAAAGCAATGGAATTAAAGAGAAAGGCAACTATAGAGTCATCATGAAGGGGATGTAGTCAGCTGGTCGTGATGTTCAGCAGCTGATCATGGATGTGCAACGGCGGTAGGTGGTCTGGACTTTGAAAGTCCTGGCTAGCCCAAACTTGTCAGGTCTCAGACACTAAGTGGGGGTTGGTACTTGGAAGGGAGACCACCAAGGAAGACTCTGCAGAGGAAGGCCATGGCCAACCCCCTCTGCTTCTCACTTGCCTTGAAAGCCCCTTGCTGGAGTCACCGTAAGTTGGAAGCTAAGCAGGGTCAGTACTTGGAAGGGAGACCACCAAGGAAGGCTCTGCAGAGGAAGGCCATGGCCAACCCCCTCTGCTTCTCCCTCGCCTTGAAAGCCCCTTGCTGGGGTCACCATAAATTGGAAGCTAAGCAGGGTCAGTACTTGGAAGGGAGTCCACCGAGGAAGGCTCTGCAGAAGAAGGCAACGGCAAACCCCCTCTGCTTCTCCCTTGTCTCGAAAGCCCCTTGCTGGGGTAACCATAAGTTGGAAGCTAAGCAGGGCCAGTGCTTGGAAGGGAGTCCACCGAGGAAGTCTCTGTAGGGAAAGGCAACCACCTCTGCTCCTCATGTGCCTTGAAAGCTCCTTGCTGGGGTCACCATAAGTCAGCTGCAACTTGACAGCACTTTGCAGGAAGGAGGGAGGAAGGGAGGGAAGCATACAGATGAGGAAGGAAGGAGGAGGAGAGAGGTGGAAAGAAAGCAACTAACTTTAAAAGCATTCTCCAAGCTGCTGGCTGGCTTGGCTTGAAGAAGTGGTTTAAAGAGAGAAATGCCTTCTCCAAGTCAGGGGATGGGGGCTACGAGAGCCACGCAATATGTGTGAAAGTGCCGCACGTGGTTTACAAGCTGCAGTTTGGCCACCCCTGGTCTAACCGCTCCACCATGCTGGATGGCAATAATCTTCAAAGACTTAGGAGGGTGTAACTCTTTTCAGGACCGCACTGTTACTCACTGAGCCTAATGGACTCCATGCGGGGCTACCATGTCACTTTAGTGTTATTTCACCCACACTGGATCCCAGTTGAGCCGAGACACTACCTGACCACTGTAATCATCTTTGGAGACCGAGTTTCAAGTGCTATCAGACGCTAGATGGTTGGCAAACCGTTGAAGGGGCTTCTTGGTCATGGCACCCAAACTTTGTAACTTCCTTCCCACGGAGATTCATCTGTTGCCCTCTATGGTTGTTTTCCACCAGCAGCTGAAGACTTTGTTTTGTTTGACATTCTCTCACCAACCCTTATTCGCCCTCCTCCCTTTATGTATTTTTATGTGCTTGTGCGTTTCCATGTTTTAACTATACATATTCGTATTCATTGATCTTTGAAATGTTTTACGGTTTTAAGGCTCGCCGCGTTGAAGGCTCTGAATTGGGTGGAAAGGCGGCCTCAAAAGGTTTCCCGTAAATAAATAATAACTTGAAAATCCACCAAGAAGGTATCCCTCATAAGCTCTGGTGAAATGAAGAAGCGTGGCTGCTGTTAGAATTAAATCTATTAGAATCGCTAGAGCGAAACAAAAGAACTCTGCACCTTTGGGATTCCACGGATGGCAGATGCATCATTAGTAGACATTGATTGCCATAAAGGGAGCATTAATCAGGAGTTAAGCAGTGAAAGTAATCTTCCTCTTAAAAGATACAGCATTTCTGTGAGGAGAGCTTAATTCTCACGGAACAAAAATCCCCTGTGTCTGGGATGCACCAGGTCAGTCTGCACGTACTCACCAATTCCCTGCATACGGAAAGTTAGCATATCAGGGAGTAGTCCGGCCTGTAATATTTCCCCTTGGCATCTCCATTGTATTGAAAATGTGGAAAGAACTCTGGAGTCCCCACCAGCAGTCTCAGTTGGTATATACACATTCCCACCATTAATTTTCATAATCCCTCTCCCTTCTGGAGAGCCAGGTTGGTGTAGTGGTTAAGAGTAGGGGACTCTTAATCTGGAGAACTGGGTTTGATTCCCCACTCTTCTGCATGCAGCCAGCTGGGTGATGTTGGGTCAGTCACAGCTCTCTCCGAGCTCCCTCAGCCCCACTTTCCTCACAGGGTGTCTGTTGTGGGGAAAGGAAAGGAAGGAGATAGTAAGCCATTCCAAGACTCCTTTGGGTAGTGAAGGGGAGAATATAAAACCAAGTTGTTCCCCTCCTCCCCCTCCTCTTCTTCTTCTTTTTCTTCTCCTCCTCCTCCTCTTCATTTCCCAATGATCTTGGGAAAGCAAAAGTGGTCTCTCCCTCAATCTTCAGAGACTTCCCTGTCAAATCACGTCCTTTGATGTCCATGGTCAGCTGCTCTTGGATAGCCAGAAGGCCATGCCCTGCAGCTGGCCTGTAAAAAAGATAAAGAAGATATTGGATTTATATCCCGCCCTCCACTCCAAAGAGTCTCAGAGTGGCTCACAATCTCCTTTCCCTTCCTCCCCCACAACAGACACCCTGTGAGGTGGGTGGGGCTGGAGTGGGCTCTCAAAGCAGCTGCCCTTTCAAGGACAACCTCTGCCAGAGCTATGGCTGACCCAAGGCCTTGCTAGCAGGTGCAAGTGGAGGAGTGGGAAATCAAACCCGGTTCTCCCAGATAAGAGTCTGCACACTTAACCGCTACACCAAACTGGCTCTCCAAACTTATCAGGTAGTCCCCTGTGCAAGCACCAGTCATATCCCCAGAGTCATTGCTTTCACGTTTTCATGGCAGACTTTTTACGGGGTGGTTTGCCATTGCCTTCCCCAGTCATCTACACTTTCCCCACAGCAAGCTGGGTACTCATTTGACCGACCTCGGAAGGCTGGAAGGCTGAGTCAACCTGGAGCCAGCTACCTGAACCCAGCTTCTACCGGGATCAAACTCAGGTCATGAGCAGAGGGCTCTGACTGCAGTACTGTAGCTTTACCACTGCGCCACGGGGCTCGAACTGAAACACAAAAGGCCGTCTGAAGTCTCCTTGTTCCGAGAGGAAGGAGGAGGTCTTAGGGCTCAGTCGCATGCTGCCCCCTGTCCAAATTAAATTGGTGATTAGAAGTAATCCACAGCCTGAATTGCAAAATGGAAAAGCGCTCAGGCGTTAAACTACGCTTCTTAAACTGTAAAAATAATAAAGCAATGTTGGATAATGTATGAAGTGTACCGACAGTTGCCAGCCGTTTGTGGAACTGGGGAGGGGGGGGGGTGAAATAGGAGCATGCTGGGTTTTCGAGACAGCTAAATGTCTTTGATACGTTTTCACCCCGTCCTGCTTTCCTTTCATGTCAATGGTGTGCAGCTGCTTCAGGGAGCAAGGATGAAATCTGAACTGCGTAGAATCCCAAAGCAGAAGTCCCATGGAACTTAGTGCCATCTTTTACAGCTTGATTCTATCGAAATATACTGAGTAAAAGCATACGGAGTCTAAGGCCACTGAAATAAACAGGTTTAGAGTGGAGTAATTCTGCACTGGCTTTCACTGTTATTTTACAAGGACAGAACTAGGGTTACCATGGAACATCTGGGGACTTTGGAGGTGGAGCCAGGAGACTTTGGGGGTGGAGCCAGGAGACTTTGGGGGTGGAGCCAGGAGACTTTGGGGGTGGAGCCAAGAGACATTGAGGGTGGAGCCAGGAGCAAGGTGGTGACAAGCAAAATTAAACTCCAATGGGAGTTCTGGCCATCACATCTAAAGGAACCATGGTCCTTCAGGGGGTTGGACTAGATGACCCTGGAGGTCCCTTCCAACTCTATGATTCTTTTAAATGCCTTCCTTCCGTAGGAAATAATGAAGGATAGGGGCTGGAAAGAGGAGTCTTTATAGAATGGCTGTGGACAGGGGTCGTTTTGTAGAAAAATAGGTGGTGGAGCTCATTAGCAGAACTTATTAGCATATGCCACCACTGGCCAAAAGCAACCTGATGCAAGAAAGGAGAGCCCCGGGAGAGCGAGGCCTGCTTCAGCTGGCTAGACATCCAGACAGCGCAAGCAAGCCTCGCTCACCCGGGGCTCTCCTGGGCTGCCCCACCCGCAGTCAGAAGGTCAGCAAGCCAGCTGCTGACCAAAATGGCATAAGGAGTGGGGAAAGAGTGGCATTGGCTTCTCCAGGGGTTAATGAGGGCTGCTGGGGGCATGGCAAAGCTCCTGGTGGCTGGCTGGCTGCCCGCTCTCCTAATCCAGGGATTGTTATGCAGCTGCACCTACTATTCAATGGACATGGTAGGTGGGGAAGAAGAGGGGGAGCCATCAGAAAGGTTCAGGAGCTGTGCTCCTGTGAGCTCCTGCTGAATCTGGGGCCTGGCTGCGGTGAACTCCTCCAACATACGCAGATCCCCTCACACAAGCCAGGATGGATTAGCCAGTACTCATATATTCTATAAAAATATGGGGTTTTGATTAATTCCAGCACAGTTACTTTGAAAGGTCCCCTCCCCCAGCTGAAGGGTTGAGGAACATATTATTTTCTCTCAAATATCTCACCGAAGAAAACCAATTATTTCCACTTTCTGCAGCGGCCAGTCTAACAAGAAGGTCAAGGGTTGGTTATGACATAGATTTTCCATTCAAATCTATTGCTTCCACATGCCTGACTTTGTGGCGATACTAACTTGAGAGGGGAAAAAAAACCCCTCCTATTTAAACCTTCTACAATGGAATGTTTTTTTAAAAGGTGGTGTTTCGCTGGATCCAGCCAGCATCCTTAATCCAATTAAACTGAAAGGAGGAGGCAGCGGTATTGCACGGAGATGAATTGTGGGCCCTCCATAGTGAGAAAGAAGCGTTTTTAAAAACTCTCTCGGAGACAAAGCGTTCAATATTATCGCCGCGCCAATTCCTGCCTTTGTTCTAATTAAACCAGGGCAGCTTCCGACAAGATTGTGGTTTGCACACTGTGCATATGTGTATTTTTAGCCCCTTCTCTGCAAAAAAAAAAAAATCGATGCTATTGGGAAATGATCAGGTTTCCGCTCAGGTGCGTCGCACAGAAAACCAGAAGCAGAGGGAGAGATAGATTACTGATGGGAACCCTGCGCCACTATTGAGGGGAAACATCTGGATATTGGCTCTCATGAGGAGGCTTTTTTGGTTTTTACTTTGCAGTAAGTCAGCTGACTGACCTTTATCGTTCTTTAATGGTTGCTATTTTAAAATGTCCCGAACTGGGTAGTTTAGGCTAGCCCAGGGGTGGCCAAACTTGCTTAATGTAAGAGCCACGAAGAAGAAGAAGAAGACTGCAGATTTATACCCCACCCTTCTCTCTGAATCAGACTCAGAGTGGCTTACAATTTCCTATATCTTCTCCCCCCATAACAGACACCCTGTGAGGTAGGTGGGGCTGAGAAGACTCTCACAGCAGCTGCCCTTTCAAGGACAACCTCTGCCAGAGTTATGGCTGACCCAAGGCCATTCCAGCAGCTGCAAGTGAAGGAGTCGGGAATCAAATCCGGTTCTCCCAGATCAGAGTCCGCACACTTAACCACTACACCAAACTGGCTTTCAGAATAAATGTCAGTTGTCTGAGAACCACAAGGCATGAATGTCAGTTGTCTGAGAGCCACAAGACAGAGAGGGAGGGAAGCAAATAGGAGGGGGAGAGGTGGAAAGAAAGCAACTTTAACTTTAAAGGCATTCTCCAAGCTGCCAGCTGGCTTGGCTTGGAGAAGCGATTTAAAGAGACAAATGCCTTCTCCAAGCTGGCTGATGGGATAGTGGAGGTTTCAAGAGCCACACGATATGCATGAAAGAGTCACATGAGGCTCCTGAGCCACAGTTTGGTCACCCCTGGGCTAGCCCAATTTCATCAGATCTTGGAAGCTAAGCAGGGTCAGCCCTGGCTTGTATTTGGATGGGAGAACATCGAGGAATACCAAGGCTGTGATGCGGAGGTGGGCCATGGACAACCACCTCTGAAGGTCTCTTGCCATGCAATCCCACAGAGTCACCGTAGGTCAGCCGTCACTTGACAGCACTTTCCGCATTCTAAAGCAGTGCTATAAATCGAATAAGAACATAAGAGAAGCCCTGTTGGAGCAGGCCAATGGCCCATCCAGTCCAACACTCTGTGTCACATAAGAACATAAGAGAAGCCCTGTTGGAGCAGGCCAATGGCCCATCCAGTCCAACACTCTGTGTCACATAAGAACATAAGAGAAGCCCTGTTGGAGCAGGCCAATGGCCCATCCAGTCCAACACTCTGTCACATAAGAACATAAGAGAAGCCCTGTTGGATCAGGCCAATGGCCCATCCAGTCCAACACTCTGTCACATAAGAACATAAGAGAAGCCCTGTTGGATCAGGCCAATGGCCCATCCAGTCCAACACTCTGTGTCACACAGTGGCCAAAAAAACACAGGCACCATCAGGAGGTCCACCAGTGGGGCCAGGACACTAGAAGCCCTCCCACTGTGCCCCCCCCCCAGTACAAGAATACAGAGCATCACTGCCCAAGACAGAGAGTTCCGACATTACACTGTGGCTAATAGCCACTGATGGACCTTGGATCCATATGTTTATCCAATAAGCAGTAATGTTTTTAAAATAAGCACCCATCATGTCCCTAGGGTTGCCATCTCCTGGTTGGGAAACACCTGGAGATTTTGGGGGTTGAGCCTGAGAAGAGCAGAGTTTGGGGAGGGAAGGAACGGCTGCAGGGTATAATGTCATAGAGCCTACCCTCCAAAGTAGACTCCCCCCCCCTAGGGTTGCCAATCCCCAGATGGGGGCAGGGGATCCCCCGGTTTGGAGGCCCTCCCCCCACTTCAGGGTTGTCAGAAAACAGGGGGAGGGGAGGGAAATATCTGCTGGGAACTCTATTATTCCCTAGGGAGATTTGTTCCCATAGAAAATAATGGATCCGTGGGTATCTGGGGCTCGGGGGAGGCTGTTTTTGGAGGTAGAAGCACCAAATTTTCAGTATAGCATCTAGTGCCTCTCCTCAAAATACCCCCCAAGTTTCAAAAAGATTGGACCAGGGGGTCCAATTCTATGAGCCCCAAAAGAAGGTGCCCCTATCCATTATTACCTATGGAAGGAAGGCATTGAAAAGGTGTGCCATCCCTTTAAATGTGATGGCCAGAACTCCCTTTGGAGTTCAATTATGCTTGTCACAGCCTTGATCTTGGCTTCACCCCTAATGTCTCCCGGCTCCACCGCCAAAGTCCCCAGACATTTCTTAAATTGGACTTGGCAACCCTACCCCCCCCCCCCCCGGCAGGTGAACAAATCTCCATCGTTCTGAAATCAGTTGTAATTCTGGAAGGTCTCCAGGCCCCAACTGGAGGTTGACAACCCTACCTCCAACAAGAACAGATTCAAGGTAAAGGTAGTCCCCTGTGTAAGCACTGAGTCCTTTCCAACCCATGGGGTGACGTCACATCACTACATTTTCTTGGCAGACTTTTCAGGGGATGGTTTTCCGTTGCCTTCCCCAGTCATCTATGCTTTGCCCCCAGAAAGCTGCGGACTCATTTTACCGACATCAGAAGGAAGGAAGGCGGAGTCAACCTTGAGCCGGCTACCTGAACCCAGCTTCTGCCAGAATTGAACTCAGGCCGTGAGCAGAGCTTGGACTGCAGCTTACCACACTGCACCACGGAGCTCCCCAAGAACAAATCATCAAGTATTTATTAATGAGTACTGGGAGGAGAAAAAATGGTAAAGAGGAAGTGATGAATTACCTAGGGGAAATAATGGAACAAAAGAAAACTTGCAGAGACAAGCAAGGTCATTCAGAAAGAGGATGTATTTCTGAGTAAGCATACCAATCTTTACAAGGAGCAGGCGTGGAATTCTAGCAGGAGCTCCTTTGCATATTAGGCCACACCTCCCTGGTGTAGCCAATCCTCCAACAGCTTACAAAAAAGAGCCCTGTAAGCTCTTGGAGGATTGGCTACATCAGGGGTGTGTGGCCTAATATGCGGAGGAGTTCCTGCTAGAATTCCACCCCTGACCAGAAGAATGGGCTACTGGTTTGGATGTCCTGGCAAGCCCCATATCATTGGCAATCAGAAGCTAAGTAATGTCATCCCCGGTTAATACTCAGCTGGGAGACCACCAAGGTAGTCCAGGGTTGCTACGCAGAGGCAGGCAACAGCAAATCACCTCTGTTCACCTCCAGATTTGAAAGTCCAATGCGGTCACCAGGGCTAGCTTGATCTCATCAGATCTTGGGAATTAAACAGGATTGGGCCTGGTCAGTACTTGGACAGGAACCCACTA
The DNA here is from genome assembly GCF_032191835.1 of Heteronotia binoei. Taxonomy (NCBI): domain Eukaryota; kingdom Metazoa; phylum Chordata; class Lepidosauria; order Squamata; family Gekkonidae; genus Heteronotia; species Heteronotia binoei. The sequence continues at coordinate 16,762,231 of NC_083229.1, read as the reverse complement.
AGGAAGTCCAGGTTTGCTATGCAGAGGCAGGAAATGGCTTTGAAAGCCCTATGGGGTCAACCTAAGGTAGCTAAGACATGATGGTGTTTTCCAGAAAGACACTGGCTGATACTTACTGTCAAGAAGAAGAAGAAGATTGAGGATGAGGATGATGCTTGAGGATGGTGTGGAATTGTTTTCTGTGGCCCCGGAAGGTAGGACAAGAACCAATGGGTTGAAATTAAAGTGGAAGAGTTTCCAACTCAACATTAGGAAGAACTTCCTGACCGTTAGAGCGGTTCCTCAGTGGAACAGGCTTCCTCGGGAGGTGGTGGGCTCTCCTTCCTTGGAGGTTTTTAAACAGAGGATAGATGGCCATCTGACAGCAATGCAGATCCTGCGAATTTAGGGGGAGGTGTTTGTGAGTTTCCTGCATTGTGCAGGGGGTTGGACTAGATGACCCTCGAAGTCCCTTCCAACTTTTTGATTCTAAGAAGAATAGGAGGAGGAGGGGGGATTTATACCCTGACCTTCATTCAGAGGCAGCGGCTCTGAGAAGCTGACAACATCTTTTCCTTTCCTCTCCCCACAACAAACACCCAAAGTCTGTCAGCAGCAGCACGTGGAGGAGAATCAAACCCCGTTCTTCCAGATTAGACACCATGTACTTAACACTACACCAAACTGGTTCTCTAGAGACCCTGGAGGTGTTGACAGAAGGGCAGTTTGGGGTGGTTGGGAGGTGTTCCAGATCAGGCCTGCTCAAAAAGAGCCATCTCGAAGCCTCCACACGCTCCCCAGTGAAGCTCCTGCATCCCGTCTGCCAGGCGGCCAAGTGGCTCCAGACGCGGGGGTGCCTCAGAAGCCAGACTGCTCTTTCTTCCCCCAACACTTTAAGCCCTCATGCGCTCAAGTGCTCCGGACAGGTTTTAAGGGGGGGGGGGGAGGCAGAAGTGGCATGGGGCGGCTTGGCACTTTCACACAGTCGCCTCGCATCCGCCCTGCTGCTTCCAGATGGCAAGGAGGCAACTGGCGTCTGACTCAAAGATTGGCTACCACTTTGAAAGTGATAGCTTTTTTAGCTGCTCTGTGGAGGACGGGGTGAGTATGGGACGGGGACAGGTGGTAGATGTTGGAACGGGTCCAGAGGAGGGTTATGAAGATGGTGGGGAGTCTGGAGAGCAAGTTCTATGAGGAAAGGGTGAAGGAGCTGGAGTGTTTGAGAGCCAGTTTGGTGTAGTGGTTAAGAGAGTGGACTCTTATCTGGGAGAACCGTGTTTGATTCCGCCCTCCTCCACTTGCAGCTGCTGGAATGGCCTTGGGTCAGCCATAACTCTGGCAGAAGTTATCCTTGAAAAGGCAGCTTCTGAGAGAGCCACTCAGCCCCACCCACCTCACAGGGTGTCTGTTGTGGGGGAGGAAAATAAAGGAGATTGTGAGCCGCTCTGAGATTCTGAGTGGAAGACGGAATATAAATCCAATGCCTTCTTCATGTTTAGCTTGGAGAGGAGGTGGCTGAGAGGTGATATGATCACCATCTTCAAGCACTCGAAGGGGTGTCATATAGAGGATGGTGTGGAATTGTTTTCTGTGGCCCCAGAAGGTAGGACCAGAACCAACGGGTTGAAATTAAATCAAAAGAGTTTCCGGCTCAACATTAGGAAGAACTTCCGGACCGTTAGAGAGATTCCTCAGTGGAACAGGTTTCCTCGGGAGGTGGTGGGCTCTCCTTCCTTGGAGGTATTTAAACAGAGGCTGGATGGTCATCTGACAGTGATGAAGATCCTGTGAATTGGGGGTAGGTATTCGTGGGTTTCCTGCATTGTGCAGGGGTTGGACTAGATGACCCTGGAGGTCCCTTCCAACTGTATGATTCTATGCTGCCGTCTGGAGGGATTTTGTGGGTCTATTTAAGAGTTGTCTCTGAGTTGGCCCAAAGTGCCCTTTCCATAATTACCCTTGGCGGATGTCAACTTGATCAAATCCACTTGGAGTGTTCAAGAGTGGATACATGAATGTGTCTAATCTCTTTTTAAAGCTCTCGCCCCAGCGAATGCCACATTTCCCGTGGCAATTGATGTGTTGATGGGCAGTTTTTCATGATCAAGGCTGTTTTTTAATTGCTGTTTTGTTTTTTTATTAACTGCTGTTTTACTGTCGGGGGATTCGTTCCGGCAAATTGTTTTAAATAGTTTTATTGTCTCGGTCTTTTAAATTTGTATTACTTATTCTTTTCTCTCCCTTTGTCCTTGTTAACCACCTGGAGCAGATCTTTGGAGAGCTGGGCTAAAAATCTGCTCCATAAATTGGGCCCCGGGAGGAGAAACCAAGCTGTATGATTTCCACACACACCCTCCCCCCCCCCCCACAACTGCTTTGCACATCAAGTTCAGGCAGAAGGGGAAAGGCCACCTCTGCTGTGGTGACTTCTTCTTGAGAGCCAGTTTGGTGTAGTGGTTAAGTGCGCGGACTCTTACCTGGGATAGGGTTGCCAATCCCCAGGTGAGGACAGGGGATCCCCCGGTTTGAAGGTCCTTCCCCCGCTTCAGGGTCATCAGAAAGCGGGGGGAGGGGAGGGAAATGTCTGCTGGGCACTCCATTATTCCCTATTGGGACTTATTCCCATAGAAAATAATGGAGAATTGATCCACGAGTATCTGGGGCTCTGGGGGGGGGCTGTTGTCTTAGGTAGAGGCCCCACATTTTCAGTATAGCATCTAGTCCTTCTCCCCAAAATACCCCCCAAGTTTCAAAAAGATTGGACCAGGGGGTCCACATCTATGAGCCCCAAAAGAAGGTGCCACTATCCATTATTTCTTATGAGAGGAAGGCATGTAAAAGGTGTGCGGTCCCTTTAAATGTGATGGCCACAACTCCCTTTGGAGTTCGATTATGCTTTTCACACCCTTGTTCCTAGCTCCATCCCCCAATGTCTCCTGGCTCCATCCCCAAAGTCCCCAGATATTTCTTGAACTGGACTTGGCAACCCTAATCTGGGAGAACTGAGTTTGATTCCCCACTCCTCCACTTGCACTAGCTGGAATGACCTTGGGTCAGTCATAGCTCTTGTAGGAGTTGTCCTTGAAAGAGCAGCTGCTGTATGCGATCTCTCAGCTCCATCTACCTCACAGGGTGTCTGTTGTGGGAGGGGAAGGTAGAGGAGATTGTGAGTCGCTCTGAGACTCTGAAATTCAGAATATAGGGCAGGATATAAATTCAATATCATCTTGCCACCTGTGACAGCTTTAATAAGTGAATAAAGTTTCTATGAATCAATAAACACAGAGCTCATCATTTATGAAGGCTGTGCAGCACTTGACAGTTTGCTGTAGTGGTTAAGTGCGTTGGACTCTTATCTGGGAGAACGGGGTTTGATTTCCTTCACATGCAGCCAATTTAACTCAGTCACAAGTTCTCACAGAGCTGTTCCTCTCAAGAGCAGTTTCTGTGAGAGCTCTCTCAGCCCCACCTACCTCACAGGGTGTCTCTTGTCGAGAAGGGAAGGGAAAGGTGATTGTAAGCCTCTCTGAGACTCCTTTGGGTAGTGAAGGATGGGGTATACATCCAATCTTCTTCTTCTTGGTATTCTTCTTCTTCTTTCTTCTTCTGAATCCTATGCTATGCCATCCAAGGATGGCCTGCCCTGATTATAGCAATGCAGTTCCAGGCTTTCCACTTGCGTTTCTGGAAAGCAACAGCTTAATGCAGTTACTTTTTTTGTGACTTTGTGTAATTTTCAGAAACGTCCCCTTCGGCAAAAGGGGGTGGGGGGGAGAGTATTTGGTGACGAGAGACGATGCAGAGACACAAACACGAGCAATATCATAATTAAATGACACAGGGAATGTCTCCGGGCAAACGTTAATGGAAAACAGAGACGCTGCTGCTGAGCGATTAGGCAGCAGGAGTCGCCCCCAGTATGAAAATGCATTTAAACTCCTGAACGGTTTGCAGACATGACTGCTGGTCACAGCTCTTGGCAGATGAAAACGTAAAGCGAGGAGAGGGCAAAAGCTAACTTTTCCACTGTAAGGCGAATTAGCCTGAATTACCAGTAGGGCTGCCAATCCCCAAAATACCCCCCCCCAAGTATCAAAAATACCCCCCCCCCCCCTGGTCCAATCCTATGAGCCTGCAAGACTACTCTTTTCAAGACGGCCTTCGCAGAATGCTGAGCTAATGACAGATTGGCTGCTGTTGTATTCCACCATCAATTTATTAAAAACCTGGAATTTAGCACCATGACTGTTAATTTTAATTGGAATGTTGATGGAAATGATGGTTTTATAATGTAGTATTTATTGAATTTATATGATTTTATTGTATTGTATTGAACTAGTATGTTGTGAGCCGCCCTGAGCCTGCTTCGGCGGGGATGGCGGGATATAAATAAAAAGTATTATTATTGTTATTATTATTATTATTCAAGAGCTCACAGTAGGCCCTGTAAGAAGAGCCCCGTAAACTCTTGGAGGATTCGCTACATCGGGGTGGGGTGTGTGGCCTAATATGTAAAGGAGCGCCTGCTACAGTAAAAAAAAGCCCTGGGAGGAGCTATAGTTCTGAAGGATCCCCAACTAGAGGCTGGCATCCCCACCAACCCCTCCCCTCTCTGGACAGCCTCCTACGACACGGCTAGCCATGCCCCATCAACCAGCAAGGGTCAGAAAAGAAAATGCGTTGTGTTGACAATAAGCCAGGAATTGGATATAATTAAGTGTCTAGAAACAGAAGATAGCTGGAGGCAACTGACAAGAGAATTTGGCATTAGGTCATCAACTGTATGTGATATGAAGATGTGGAAGACAGATCTTAAGAGATTCGCATCCAATTCCAAGACAAGGAAAGCAAGTGAGAAATGCTTTAATAATTTTTTAACTCTTAACTTATTTTTTCCATATGAGAAAACAGAGAAAATCTCTGTTAACCTGCACATTTGGTTAACAGAGGCAATTCACACTCCCCATGAGCACCAGCTAACAAAATTTTTATGATAGACAAAAAAGAGGAGAGAAACGTACACAAACCAAGCAAGCCATTTAAAACCCTGCTTTCTGCTCCCTGCTGCTTAGCTGTTTGTCATTTAAACCACTGCTTTCTGCTCTCCCCCCAAAAGCGCTCCACTGTTTAGGTGTTTGCTTTAAACCCCTGCTTTCTGCTCCTCTCTGTTTAGCTATTTGGCTTAAATGGCTCAGAGCCATTTAAAGCACAGCTCTCTGCTCTCTACCAAAAGCAGTACCAAATAGAAATCATAGGGTTAAATGACTCAGAGCCATTTAACCCCCTGCTTTCTCCTCCCCACCGCTTTTCCCTGGGAGCAAAAAAGCAGGGTTTTAAACGGCTCATGAACCGATATGCACCAGTTTGGTTCGTGAACTGGCGTATCAGTTTGTGGTGTGGTTCAAGGTTGATCCAAGAACCGCAAACTGACCTGCCAGAATACAGTTCATGCCCATCTCTAAAAACAGGTAAATAAAATAGCTTTTTAAAAACCAGGGGTCTTTTTGTAGCAGGAGTTCCTCTGCATATTAGACCACGCCCCCTGATGTAGCCAATCCTCCTGGAGCTTACAGTAGGCCCTGTACTAACAGCACTCTAAGCTCTTGGAGGATTGGCTACATCAGGGGTGTGTGGCCTAACATGCAAAGGAGTTCCTGCTACAAAAAAGCCCTAAGGCCACGCCCCCCCTGGGGTAACCAATCCTCCTGGAGCTTCCAGTAGGCCCTGTACTAAGAGTTCTCTAAACTCTTGGAGGATTGGCTACAGCAGGGGGTGTGTGGCCTAATATGCAAAGAGCTCCTGCTAGAATTCCAAGCTCCAAGAGGATTGGCTACATCAGGGGTGTGGCCTAATATGCAAAGAGCTCCTGCTAGAATTCCAAGCTCCTGGAGGATTGGCTACATCGGGGGGGGGGTGGCCTAATATGCAGAGGAGCTCCTGCTACAAAAAGAGCCCCGTTAAAAACTATTATATGTCCAATTCCAAAGCAGAGTTAGGCACATTTAGGATTATCGTAATCAACAGGTTTGCACATATCTAGGTCTATAAGTGACTGCAGGCTAAGTAAAGTCCAAAATAGCATGCCCAGAGAGAGAGATGTGGAGTGTTCCCAAAGAGTCTTTTATTTTACTTAAATTTAGCTACAATTGCATCCGAGTAGAAAAGATTCGTGGGGGAAAAGGATACTTAACTTCTATACTCCAGGGATATTCCAGATCAAAATTGCCTTTTCCATGAGGCCTTTTTTCATCCACAGGCCGCCTTGAATCTTCTCTACTGCAGTGAGAATAGAAGCCGGAGGACAGGAACTTTGGCTGGGCAAAGAAATAAGCATCCCTCCCCCCCCCCTTGCTGTTGCTCAGGGGTCATATCATAGAAAAAAGAGGTGCCGGAACTCATTAGCACAACTCATTTGCATATGCCACACACCCCTGACACACCGGAAGAAGTGCTTAAGTTATGTCAGCTCAGCATCTACCTTAAAATGCTTCTTGAATTAGAATTGTCATCATAAAACCTGACTCCCATCCAATATTCCCTCTAAGCTATGGAGTCTTGTGAGCAAAAATTCTACTTTGTGAGCTACTGGCATGAAAGTTGTGAGTTGCTGCATAAATAAATTAGTTTGCCCTGCAGCCATTTGGCCTAAGACAAAAATGTGTGAGCCGGAGGCTAAAAAAACTGTGAGCTAGCTCAGCTTAGAAGGAACACGGCAAGTCGCATCATACTTTTTAAATTACTTTCTCCTATGTGGCCACAGTGGCATGAGGAAGATTTCCATCTGTCTGCTTTATATGTTTTGGTTATTTCCCCATTTTTAGTGTAGGGAAAATTATTAGAAAGTTTGTCAAATCTTAGACTTCAGCAAAATTCTCCTGGGGGGTTGAACAATGGAGCCTAGAAGCAAGTATTTTTTTGGGGGGGAGGGGTAAGAAAGAAATAGAGCCCCGTGGCGCAGAGTGTTAAAGCTGCAGTACTGCAGTCCTAAGCTCGCAACCTGAGTTCGATCCCAATGGAAGCTGGTTCAGGTAGCCAGCTCCAGGTTGACTCAGCCTTCCATCCTTCCGAGGTTGGTAAAAGGAGTACCCAGCTTGCTGGGGGGGAAGTGTAGATGACTGGGGAAGGCAATGGCAAACCACCCTATAAAAAGTCTGTTGTGAAAACGATGTGAAAGCAACGTCACTCCAGAGTCGGAAACAACTGGTGCTTGCACAGGGGACCTTTCCTTTCCTTAAGAAAGAAAGAGCACAATAAGAGAAGCCATGTCAGGCCAATGGCCCATCCAGCCAACACTCTGTGTCACACAGTGGCCAAAATTTATATACACACACACACACACACACACTGTGGCTAATAGCCACTGATGGACCTCTGCTCCATATTTTTATCTAACCCCCTCTTAAAGCTGGCTATGCTTGTAGCCGCCACCACCTCCTATGGCAATGAATTCCACATGTTTATCACCCTTTGGGTGAAGTACTTCCTTTTATCCATTTTAACCTGACTGCTCAGCAATTTTATTGAATGCCCACGAGTTCTTGTATTGTGAGAAAGGGAGAAAAGTACTTCTTTCTCTACCTTCTCTATCCCGTGCATAATCTTGTAAACCTCTATCATGCCACCCCGCAGTCGACATTTCTCCAAGCTAAAGAGCCCCAAGTGTTTTAACCTTTCTTCATAGGGAAAGTGTTCCAACCCTTTAATCATTCTAGTTGCCCTTTTCTGCACTTTTAAAATTTAGAGGTTCCGGAGCTCCGCTCCTCTGAGCGCCTGCCCAAAATGAGGCCTGCTGTTGCCCCAATCAAATTAGGAGTTCCATTAAAGCAAACTAGAATCCCTCCACCTCTATTTTGCTTTGTGTCTAGCTTGGCCTTAAGTACATGAATACTTTATTTTATTTATTTACATTAGACTTTTATCCCACCCTCTCTGCAAGCGGACTCAGGGCGACTCACAACAGTCGTTTACATGATTTAAAACAATAAGTCAATAAAATCTATAAAACATTAATACAATTAAAATTTAAAAACTATTCCACGGTGCTGTACCATTACTATGTTGGCAGTTCTGCTTTTCAGACGGTTGGTCACCGGAAACTCTAGCTGATGTCAGGTGGCAGCTTTCTCTCAGTTTAAACATCGAAGGCCTGTTGAAACAATTCGGTCTTACAGGCCCTGCGGAATGTAGGAAGGTCCCACAGGGCCCTTATGGCCTCCGGGAGAGCATTCCATAACTCTGGTGCTGCCACCGAGAAGGCACTGGCTCATGTAAAACGCAACCTGGCCTCCTTTGGTCCAGGGGTGGACAGCAGATTTTTTGTCCCTGAACGCAGTGCTCTCTGGGGGATATATGGGGAAAGGCGGTCCCGCAGATAAACAGGTCCCTGACCATAAAAGGCTTTAAAGGTCAATACCAACACCTTGAAACGGACTCGGAACACAATAGGTAGCCAGTGTATACAACCTCCCCATGTACAATCCAATTTCCAGATAGCATGGCTATTCAAATGTAGTCATTATTATGTCAGTGTTCATTCTCCTCCAGACCGACCATATAGTTAAATGTGTGCATAGATTCCGTGTCAGGACAGAGAGGGGGAGCGATAAATCATAGCCTCTCCGCTGAGCACAACAACCGAAAATGAAGAGAGAAGATTGTATTTGCCTTCCCATTTAATATATCAAAGTAATTTATGTCGGAGCCATCTTGCTTGCTTTAATACATATGCAATTTTAAACAAAATCAATCTCTTCTAACCTACAAAAAAAACCCCTCAGAAAAAAAATTTTTTTTTTTAAAGCTTATGCATTTTATCAGGGGAGAAAACACTTTTGCTGTCATCTGGGAGTTAAATAAAATTATAATAAGATACCTTATTGAACTTTTTGTGCTGAGTTGGACCAAGGCAATTAAAAAAAAGGGAGAGAGAGAGAGCAAAATAAGGTCTGGAGCTGGATTCCCCTGAAGATTAAGCAACACACTCTTTTTAAAAGATGTCTTCTACAATTGTTTCTATAACCCCGCTCTTTAAAAGCATATTGTGTTTTCTTTTACATTAAAATAACTCCCAGTAGCGTCTCTCAAATTCGCAGGGGAACTCTTAGAAGAAAAAGACGAAGAGATGGGAGTTTTGCAGTAGAGAAGAAACAAAGACCGGGTTGGGGGGAAGGGGAGGTATCAAAGATGGTTTACAAATTACCCATGATGCAAGGGGAAAAGTAAAGAAACGGAACTGGTGTTCCTTTTCCCAACAGGCTTGAACTTTAGTTCTAGATTTTCCAGGCTGTATGGCTGTGTTCTTGGCATAGTAGTACCTGACGTTTTGCCAGCAGCTGTTACTGGCATCCTCAGAGGTATAACACAGATATGTTTTGGAATAGCTGTTGGGATTCTAATCTTATCTGTAGTGCTGTTGTGTTGTGTTTTGTGCTTCTCAGGACTGGAAAACATGCCCTATTCATTTTCAAACTCGCTTCTTTCCTGTAGAAATTGTGTTTGTGTTTGTGGATTTCAGTGCCTTCCCTGTGTAATCTGACATGGTAATTGGATGTGTTGTCCAGCATTACAGTGTCTTGGAAACACAATTTCATCAGGAAAGTTTAAAAATGAATAGGGCATGGCTTCCAGTCCTGAAAAATACAAAATGTTCTACAGCTTGCAACAACGTTACAGATAAGATTAGAATTCCAACAGCCGTGCTATATGCAAAGAACCTCCTCAGGAAAGCTCCATATACAAAAGAACCTCCTCAGGAAAGCTCCTCCATTAACATGTCACAGTCTGGGAAATTCCTACAAGATAATGACTCTACCCCACCTTCCTGAGTAGATATAAATTCCTACCATTTTTTTTTCCTTTCCTCTCACTTTGAAACAGAGAGAACTCTATCTTTCTGTGTTATACCTCTGAGGATGCCGGTTACAGCTGCTGGTGAAATGTCAGGTACTACTCTGCCAAGACCACAGCCCTACAGCCCAGAAAATCTATAACAACTAATGAACTCTGGCCATGAAAGCCTTCAACAACATAGTCTTTGAACTCATTCATTCATTCATTCATTCATTCATTCATTCATTCATTCATGCGATTTCTATCCTGCATTTCCCACCAAAGCTGGCTCATAGTGGGTTACAATGTAAAATTATACAATATAATACATAATATAATGAGTTGTCTCTAAAAACTAAGAATACATCAATTTGAGACAGATAGATAAACATTAAGATGGCAAGCCTCAATTCCTAGGGTCTGGTCAGAACTTTAATACATAAGTCTGCTTAATGATAGTTTAAGCCAGTGATCTAGATAAACAGTTTACAGTGGTTTGAGCAGATTTGAGCAAGACTGGGCAGGTTTAAGCAGGAGGGGCTGGTCCTGTTGGACATCCACTGCCTCAACTAAAAGACTGGTGGAATAGCTACATTTTACAGAGCCTGAAAAAATGTAACTCTCCTGCTCTCCTAATTTCACCAGGTTGGGACCAGGACTCAAAAGACCCTGACCCTAGTCAAGGCTAGACTCGAAGGCATCCAGCTAAACTACTAAGAACAAATGCTGGGACAGAAAAGCAAAGGATTTTAATACAAAATGCATAACTAACTTGTGGAAGTCGCTGCCAATGTAATGAAGGTCACTAGCACGGGTGGCTCCCAAAGAGAAAGGGGAAAAAATTATTGAGGGTGGCCACCAGTTTTCCCTTTAAGCTGAGTTAATGTGAGCTAGCTCACAGTTCTTTAGCTTCCAGCTCACACATTTCTGTCTAGGGTTGCCAAGTCCAATTAAAGAAAAATCTGGGGACTTTGGGGGTGGAGCCAGGAGACTTTGGGGGTGGAGCCAGGAGACATTGGGGGTGGAGCCAAGAACAAGGATGTGACAAGCATAATTGAACTCCAAGGGAGTTCTGGCCATCACATTTAAAGGGACAGCACACCTTTTAAAATTCCTTTCTTCCATAGGAAATAATGAAGGATAGGGGCACCATCTTTTGGGGCTCATAGAATTGGACCCTCTGGTCCAATCGTTTTGAAACTTGGGGGGTATTTCGGGGAGAGGCACTAGATGTTATACTAAAAATTTGGTGCCTCTACCTCAAAAAATAGCCCCCCCAGAGCCCCCAATACCAACGGATGAATTCCCTATTATTCCCTATGGGAATCGTTTTCCATAGGGAATAATAGAATGCCCAGTAGACATTTCCCTCCCCCCCACACGCTTTCTAAAAGGGGGGAGGGCCTCCAAACCAGGGAATCTCCTGCCCCCTCCCTCACACACACACACACACACACACTTACCAGATCTTCTTCCGGAGAACTCTTGCTGTGAAAGTGAAAACAAAAGAAAGGGCGGGGCTGTTCTCCCAAGCCCTTCCTGCTCCCTGCCCAGCCTTAAAGCGGCAGACATTTTACAAATGGCTCAGGAGCTCTATAATGAAGCCTACAGGTATGTTCTCCCCCCCCCTCCACCCCCCACCCCCCGCTTCTCACTTCTTGAAGACCGGGAGATGAGGCTGCAAACCCAGGGGACTCCCGCCAGAGCGGGAGGGTTGGGAAGCCTATTTCTGTCTCAGTTCAGGAAAAATGGCCCCAGAGCAAACTAATTTATGCAGTAGCTCACAACTTTGATGCCAGTAGCTCACAAAGTCGAATTAGCCATTGTGGCTAAACCAATGCTCCATGATCAGAGGCTTGTTGTTGTTCAGTCACACAGTCGAGTCCAGCTCTTCACGACCCCATGGACTACATCATGCCAGGCCCTTCTATCTTCCACTGTCCTCCTAAGTTCACTCAAATTCATGTCCGTTGCATCGATAACACTGTCTAACCATCTCATCCTTTGCTGTCCCCTTCTTCTTTTACCTTCAATCTTTCTCAGCATCAGGGTCTTCTCATGACCAGAGGCATCACACCATTAAATATTGTGTGGGGATGTAAGCCCCAGTCCCGCCCGCTGATCCTACCAACCTGGCGACCAGGGCTTTTTTTTTTTGTAGGAGATACTCCTTTGCATATTAGGCCACACACCCCTGATGTAGCCAATCCTCCTGGAGCTTACAGTAGGCCCTGTAAGAAGAGGCTTGTAAGCTCATGGAGGATTGGCTACATCAGGGGTGTACGGCCTAATATGAAAAGGAGTTCTTGCTACAAAAAAAGACCTACTGGCAACCCTGCCTGAATGGCCTTTGGGGTTTCCCCCCCAGCCCTGCAGTTCTAAGATTCATAGATCTGCTAAGTGTCAGCTTGCCAATTTATATGCACGGGGCAATCAATATCTCTCACAAGCCTGTTGGTGTCGATTGCTTTTCACAGTGTTTAGCTGCTCTGTGCGCTGCATAATGTTGCAGGTGGCTCTTTGCAGGCACCTGTGACAGTGACAGATAAAGAGCTCCTCTCCACCGTTTTGGTATCAAATGATCCTTGCGTGCACGCATCCCATTAGACAGGAACTCGAACAGTGAGATTAACACAAACAACAATTGGCAGCATGAGCCACAGCTGTAGCTGACACCAGACAGCAGCGCTCCGGGGGGAAAGCTCTCTCAAGAATGAGACAGGTTTCACACTAGGGCTTGTTCCGGGTGGAGAGCCCTTTTACCCCCGGCGCTTCTCTCCATTTTTGCGCAAGCTGCCACTGAGCTGCAAGTTGGTATGCTGCTTTTCTGCAGCAAGCAGAAACCTCTTGTACGAGGATCTTGCTCGCTGCGGGAAAGCAGCGCGCCAACTCGCAGCTCCGCAGCAGCTCGTGTGAAAATGGAGAGAAGCGCCAGGGACAGAAGAGCTGTCAACCCGGAACAAGCCTAGTGGGAAATCGGTATCATCCTTCAGAGGCCTTTGAAGCCTGTTGTTGAGAGAGTTGCGTGAATGAGCACCATCTGCATCTACACTGGCTCTCTCTACACCACCTGCACCTACACTGAAACCCAGTTTGGTGTAGTGGTGAAGTGTGTGGACTCTAATCTGGGAGAACCAAGTTTGATTCTCCACTCCTCCACTTGCACCTGCTGGAGCTAAGAGAGAGTGACTGGAACAAGAAGACGCAGTGAGCTCCATGGCAGAATGAGGATCCAAACCTGGGTCACCCTGGTCCTACTCAAACACACCACACTGGTCCCTCCCTTCCCCTTCCTTCCTCCCTTCCCTTCCCTCCCTTCCTCCCTTTCTTTTTCTTCTTGCCTCTTTGCTTTGCTGTTTTTGCAATATTTCACTCAGTTGCACTTACCAATGTATGTCATTTTTTATACCACTGGGACACAAAAAAACCTCCCTTCGTTCTTTTTTTGCAGTAATATTTCCGACTGAGAAGAAGGATGACTGCAGTTTCATCCCAGAAACTCACATCAGGAATACATTTCCAGAAATAACACGCTGAGAGAGAGCTGGTTACCCCCCCCCCCTTACCTTCTTTGGGGATAGCCACATAGAATTAAGGGTGGGTTTCCAAGCTCTGCTCACAACCTGTGTTCGATCCCAGTGGAAGCTGGGTTCAGGTAGCCGGTTCAAGGTTGACTCTGCCTTCCATCCTTCCGAGGTCGGTAAAATGAATACCCTGCTTGCTGGGTTGGGGGGGGGGGAAGTGTAGATGACTGGGGAAGGCAATGGCAAACGACCCCATAAAAAGTCTGCCATAAAAATGTCATAAGAACATGAGAACATAAGAGAAGCCATGTCTGATCAGGCCAATGGCCCATACAGTCCAACACTCTGTGTCACAGAAGAACATGAGAGAAGCCATGTTGGATCAGACCAATGGCCCATCCAGTCCAACATTCTGTGTCACAGAAGAACATGAGAGAAGCCATGTTGGATCAGGCCAGTGGCTCATCTTGTCCAACACTCTGTGTCACAGAAGAACATAAGAGAAGCCATGTTGGATCAGACCAATGGCCCATCCAGTCCAACATTCTGTGTCACAGAAGAACATAAGGGAAGCCACGTTGGATCAGGCCAATGGCCCATCCAGTCCAACACTCTGTGTCACAGAAGAACATGAGAGAAGCCATGTTGGATCAGGCCAGTGGCTCATCTAGTCCAACACTCTGTGTCACAGAAGAACATAAGAGAAGCCATGTTGGATCAGACCAATGGCCCATCCAGTCCAACATTCTGTGTCACAGAAGAACATAAGGGAAGCCACGTTGGATCAGGCCAATGGCCCATCCAGTCCAACACTCTGTGTCACAGAAGAACATGAGAGAAGCCATGTTGGATCAGGCCAATGGCCCATCCAGTCCAACACTCTGTGTCAAACAGGGGCCAAAAAAATCAGATGCCATCAGGAGGTCCATCAGTAGGGCCAGGACGTTATAATGCGACATCACCCCAGAGTTGGAAACGACTGGGGCTTGCACAGGGGACTACCTTTACCTTTACATTTCCAAAGGCAAATCTATAATTGTTTCCTTTATTGAATGCACGAAGCCGCCTTGTACTGAATCAAGCCCCTGGTCCATTAAGGTCAGTATTGTCTACTTAGGCTAGTAGCTGCTCTCCAGGGCCTCAGGCTGAAGCCTTTCACATCTCTTACTGCCTGCTCCCCTTAATTGAAGATTCTGGGGATTGAACCTGGGACCTTCTACATGCCAAGCAGATGCTCTACCAGTGAGCCATGACCCCACCCCTATTCTAAATGGTTCTTAATAGCAATAAGCAACATGGGGTGAATATTTTCCTCGTTTACAATGGTCCCTAAAGGTAATACAGCAGTCTCCGAGGAAAAGCATCCACTTGCTGACACTGTAATAGGGTTATGTTAGGGTTACCAGATGTCCTCTTTTTGGAGGACATGTTCTCTTTTTTTGGGGGGGGGGGGTGTGAAACAAAACACAATGTTCCCTCTAAGCTGCAGAGTCTTGTGAGCAAAAATTCTACTTTGTGAGCTACTGGTATTAAAGTGAGCTACTGGCATTGAAATTGCGAGCCATTGCATAAATTAGCGTGCTCTGGGGTCATCCTTCCTGAGCTAAGACAAAAATGTGTGAGCTGGAGGCTAAAACATCTGTGAGCTAACTCACGCTAACTCAGCTTCGGGGGAACACTGACTGCGAGATACAAGAAATGTCAGTGTGTGATATATATAGGCTACTTAAGGATTTACAAATGTCACTTGCGCAAAAAAATTGACAATAACAATAATAATTAAAAAAACAATTAAACCCTTTTCAACAGAGCTCATTCTTGCAAGGTGATACAGCATACAAGTAACTAGTTATAGACGTGTTTCATGTTTCCACTTCATCAGTATTCCTAATGCCTTCCTCTTGTTGAGCTGAAATAAGGTGCAAGCCCAGTGGTTTTTTATAAGCATTTACAAAGCCTTCCATTTCATTGCTGGCCAAAACACTCTCCATGGATTCAGACACTGAGACTTCATGATGAAAGCACCTTTAAAATACAGCTAACCAGGGGTGGAATAGTAGCAGGAGCTCCTTTGCATATTAGGCCACATACCCCTGATGTAGCCAATCCTCCAAGAGCTTACAGGGCTCTTTTCTGTGAGCTCTTAGAGGATTGGCTACATCAAGGGGGGGAGGCCTAATATGCAAAGGAGCTCCTGCTAGAATTCCAGCCCTGCAGATAACAATGCACTAATAAAGGTTGTTGTGATCAGGCCTCAGATTCAACAGGGAAACCTTTCTGAGAGTTCCACCTCCTCCTCATGAGAGTTCCACCTTCGTGTCCATTGACTAGTAGGTGCAGCTGCATAACAATCTCTGGATGAGCTCCACCACCTATTTTTCTACAAAACAACCCCTGGTTGTTATATATGTGATTTGAAACGTGCATATAGTATGGGGTTCTTGCCTGGCTCATTGGAGCCTGTAGGACTGAGCTTGGAGTCTCGGGAACGATGGTCAGTAGGATCCAAATCCCTGCGGTCTTGCTCCAATCATGGCCCCCCTGCTGGTTTGAATGGACCGCTTGCGAGGGATCCTTGAATGTATATACTATAGTTGCTCCTATTGGCCCAGTCTTCAGTCTTAGAGTGCAGCCGTACAATATGCTGTGCTAATAAAAGAGCTATGTTTACTACCACCTCGCCTCTTCCTTGCGTTGAACCCACTATATTATAATTGTTATTGTAAATTCATAAGTAGTTTTATTTTTAAAAGTATGGTAGCCTATAAATATCACACTCTTTTTTGGTATCCATCCTCTCTGGGATTCTTTTTTTTTTTACAAAGAGGATGAAAATGTCTTCTTTGGGGATTGGTTGGCCAAGGTAACAGACAACACTGCTCTTTCTTTTTCTAATTTCTATGCTGTATGGTCTCCTATTATAGCTTATCTAACCTCGCAAGAAGCAATTCCTGATATAGTTAATGGATTGGCTTTGTGGTAATGTCTACGGATGCTGTTCATATCAGATGGAGTTTAAATGGATTAACACTGGCTTTTTATTCAGTTACATTATTTGTTACATGTATATTTCATTAGAAGTTAAATGGCTTATTCGACTCTTTGGGTTGTACCTTTTGTTATATAATTTCCTCTGTAGATGCACTATGATGGCGATATGTATTGTATGCAATACTTCCTCTAAGGTTTGGAGTCCTGTGAGCAAAAATTCTACTTTGTGAGCTACTGGCATTAAAGTTGCGAGCTACTGCATCAGTTAGGTTGCTCTGGGGCCATATTTCCTGAGCTAAGACAAAAATGTGTGACCTGGAGGCTGAAAAACTGTGAGCTAGCTCACGCTAACTCAGCTTAGAGGGAACACTGATTGTATGCACTTTGGTTGAAAACTGACTAAACTGTTTTTTTTTAAATGTCCTCTTTAGGGGTTGGGAGGCTTTATAGTCCCACAGTGGAGTCAAGCTTTCGCTTCAATAGCAGGGGTGTTTAAAATGAGATCTGTTATAGTTAGTGATCAGTCGTTTGAATCGGGTTGCCAAGTCCTCTTCATCCCCCAGTGGGGGACATTCTTGCGCACGCGACGAAATGACATCACCCAGAAGTGACGTCATCAAAATGGCGGTGCCCATTAGGGCTGCTCTAGACATTTCTGGGAAAACTCTGCGGTTTTCTGGGACGTTCTAGCCATTTGGGAGGTTAAAACTCTATGGTACCTGTTGTACCATAGAGTTTTACTTCCCAAATGGCTAGAGCATCCCGGAAAACCACAGAGTTTTCCCAGAAACGCTTAGAGCAGCCCCACTCGGGTGCCACCATTTTGATGATGTCACTTCTAGGTGATGTCATCATGCCAGCGACGCAGGGGGAGGCTCCCCCCACCTGCCCAATGTGAGTCGGCGGGTTGAGAACCTCCTGGGCAGGAGATTCCCCACCTGGACCGGGGGGTTGGCAGCTGTATGTTTGAAGTAGTCAGTCAGGAAATATGTCCTCTTTTTTCCTTGGCAAAATATGATAAACCTTGATAAGTGGAAGAAATGGGTGGGAGAGCAAACTCCCTAAAAACACTGCGACCGATTCCCCACTAGCCTGATGCTGCTCTCATGCTCCTCTTCTCTACGGGGCTTCCGTCAGATTTCACACTATTTGCCCCAGGGCTGCAACTCGCTTCACCTTTTCCGCGTGGCAAGCAGAAACCGTTTTTTAGAGGATCTTGTTTGCTGCGCGAAAGAGGCAGAGCGAGTTGCAGCGCCGGGGCGGATAGTGTGAAATCCGATGGAAGTCCCACGGAGAAGAGGAGAGTGATAGCGGGATATGGCTAGTGGGGAATCGGTCTGCTTCTTTCCTTCAGATAATGTACATCAATTGTGGAGCACTAACTTTGCATGCAGAAAGCCCTAGGTTCAATCTCGGGCTGATAGCCTCCTGCAGGGGCCAGATGATCTCTGAAATTACAACTAATCTTACGGTGTTCTACCTCCAGCTGGGGCCCTGAGGCCTCTCAGAATTCCAACTGGTCTCCAGACGATGGAGATCGGTCCCTTTGAATCAATTTGCAGCATTAGAAGGTGGTCTGTATGGCATTATACCATGCTGAGATCGGTCCCCTCCACAAACCCCATCGCAAACAGGTTCCAGCCTCCAGTCCCCAGGATTTTCCCGATGCAGAGCTCACAACCCTAACTGATCTCCAGTTCTGTTTTGAAAAGTGCACTGCAAAGCATTATACCTGCTGTGATCTCTCTCCAGGTTCTGTCCCCAAATCTCCAGGAAATTCTCGGTCTGGAGTTGGCAACTCTAGTTCAATCTAGCGTTAAGAAAGTACTTTCTCTGCCTGACACTCTGGATAACTGCTGTAGTTCTAAGTAGTCAATGCTGAGCTTGGTGAATTGTGAGGTCTTACGTTCACTAGGGTCAGAAAATATCTGGGGACTTTGGGAGTGGAGCCGGGAGACTTTGGGGGCAGAGCCAGGAGACTTTACCATTCCCTAAAATAAATAAAAATACAGCAGTGCAGTTCTCCTGAATACAGTCTTCATTTAGTTGTCCTCCAGCAACTACACTTCCACTAAATGAAAGTGAATACATACACTCTCACAAAGCAGCCAAAATAAACAGTTAGTAAGCACACATGTGACCTCACTGGGGCAATTCACTCATGTTGCTGAATGTAACCGTCTGCTGCATTTCAACCAACTTCTTCAGACTAATAGGAAAATGAAAGCACAGCCAAGGGGATGGAGTTTTCCTCCAAACAAACACAGAGACTGAGAGCCACGTGGCTCTGTCTGTTCACCCAGCCCCCTGCAGCTTTCCTCTTGCCAGATTTAAAGGCACACACACACATTTGGAAACACAAACAGTTGCAAGCCTCTTCTAAACCTGCTGCATTTTGAAGGCACATGGAGGCTGTTGGGGTGGGACTTCCCCCCACTGGCCAGCCGGCTGGCAGTGGGGAGGAGCCTGAAAAACCCAGGGACCCCCCACTGCGACCTGGGGAGCGGCAAACCTAGGATTCCCCACCATCAGTCTCCCCTCCCACTGCCATTCAGCTGGCCTGGGTATGACTTAAAGCAGGGGTCCTCAAACTACGGCCTGCGGGCCAGATGCGGCCCGCTGAGGACGTTTATGCGGCCCGCCGGGTTATGGCAAAATCAGACCGGAAGTGACGTTCGACCTAAACTCGCGTTAGCAACGCACACTTCCGGCACTGGGCTGAGGCGGCGGAGACAGAGTGTGAGGTGATACCGAGGTGAGGTGAGTTCCCAGGCCGGGGTGTGTGGTGTGGGAAAGGGAGAGAGATGCAGAAGACGGAGAACTGACGGCCCGCGGCCTTGTACAGTAACGGCAATCTGGCCCTCCAACAGTCTGAGGGACAGTGAACTGGCCCCCTATTTAAAAAGTTTGAGGACCCCTGACTTAAAGGAACAGAATGGAGGCCCAGGCTACATTGCCAGCAGCGGGCAATATCACTTCTGGTACACACTTCCACCCAGGGCTTTTTTTGCAGCAGGAACTCCTTTGCATATCAGGCCACACACCCCTGATGTAGCCAATCCTTCAAGAGCTTACAGTACTCTTAGCACAGGGCCTACTATAAGCTCCAGGAAGATTGGCTACATCAAGAGGTGTGGCCTAATATGCAAAGGAGTTCCTGTTACAAAAAAAGCCCTGCTTCCATCTTTATGTCAGTGATGTCATGAAGATGCTCTGGTATTTGGGCAAAGCCACGACGGTAGACGCTAGTTTTACCATAGAGTTTTGCGGTAAAAACCAGAGACAGCGCAATGTGATGATGTCACTTCCACCCCCTGCCAGTTACCAGGATGGACCTGACAACCCTGAAAAGTGACCATCGTTCTTAGACTCTGAAACTCCTCTAATTTAAACCACCACCTTTCTTTCCAAGCAGAAAGCCCAGTTCTGGAAGTTTAATGGCATCCTGCTGACAGCGGAGAGAAATGCTTTCCATTTTCCCTCTCCTCCTCTGCACGGACCTTTCAATTATTACTCTGTTATTTAAAAAGCAAATTGTGTTCTGAACAATGCCGGGCCCAGGAATGTGCGTAAAGCAGATAACGCCACTAGGAGGGGAATATGTATAATAACATTGACATTCCTCATTAACCTTCTCCAAAAATGATGGTTACAACATTAGAACCTCTCAAAGGGAGTGAAATACCTCCTGTCGAGTGGGGGAGGGGAGAAAGAGGCAAGCTCAAACCAGCCTTTCTGACCACCGACGGGAGGTAATCACAGCGGCCCGGATCCCTGCTGGGAACGTTTCTGGTAGTCATTTGCAGAAGTCAAATTTTCACGTCCATTTTGAACACCCAGAAGCATCTCATTAAGGCAGCGCTGGTTTCTAGCAACCTTTAGGTACTCTATTACATGGGAAGTCAGGGGATCAGTCAACCACAAATGGAACACCACCATGCCCTGGTATGCTTTGGGTGGGGAAACAGGCATAATTGACACCCTACAAGAGCCAACACCAAGAGTGCCACCTTGGCCAGGTTTTAGAATTAGGGTTGCCAAGCCCAGTTCAAGAAAGATCAGGGGACTTTGGGGGTGGAGCCAGGAAACTTTGGGGGTGGAGCTGGGAGCAAGGGTGTGACAAGCATAATTGAACTCCAAAAGGAGTTCTGGCCGTCACATTTAAAGGGACTGCACACCTTTTAAAAAGCCCTTCCTCCATTGGAAATAATGAAGGATAGGGGCACCTTCTTTGGGGGCTCGTAGAATTGGACTCCCTGGTCCAGTCTTTTTGAAACTTGGAGGGTACTTTGAGGAGAGGCATCAGATGCTATGCTGAAATTCTGGTGCCTATATCTCAAAAGCAGCCCTCTCAAGCTCCAGATACACACAGATCAATTCTCCACTATACCCCATGGGAATTGGTCTCCATAGGAAATAATGGAGTGCCCAGCAGACATTTCCCTCACCCCTCCCCCACTTTCTAATGCCCTGAAGTGGAGGGAGGGCCTCCAAACCAGGGGATCCCCTGCCCCCACCTGGGGATTGGCAACCCTATTTAGAATAGGACTCCAAGGTCCAAACCTCATAATCTCAGGAGGGGAGCAAAGCAGGCTATAGCTCTGTACAACTGTCTAAATGGGGTGGTACCATACAGCAATTCAGCCCAGAGTCTAAAAGTATATATCTGTGTCATAGGGTTGCCAAGTCCCCACTGGCTCCAGAGGATTTTTTTCGTGCACACTTTGCATGTGCAGCACAATGACGTCACCTTCAAGTGGCGTTGTGGCACTGGGCACTACACATGGGGACGCTCTAGGAATTCAGGGAAAACTCTATGGTTTCATGTGGGGGACACTAGCAATTTGGGGGGAACTCCATGTCACCATAGAGTTCCCCCCAATTGCTAGAGCATCCGCACGCAAAATTATAGAGTTTTCCCCGAATTGCTAGAGTGTTCCCAAGCAATATGCCCAGCATGACAACTTCACTTCCAAGAAAGTCATGCCTTACAGGTGAAAATCCTTCTGTCCCGTAGAACGTGCTTTGTGGAATCCAAATCTCCCATCCTGTCCCTCCAAGGCCCCAATTTGAATCAGGGCCTGCATAGCTGAAATTTCACTTTAAAGACAGAGAGAAGAACATAACAAGAGCCCTGCTGGATAAGACAAATGGTCCATCTAGTCCAGCATCTTCTCTCACACAGTGGCCAACAACAGGGCATAGAAACTGAGGCCTTCCCCTGAGGATGCCTCCCGGCTCTGAGATCCATAAGTTTAGTGCCTCAAATGTAGAGGTTCCCTTCAGTCACCATGGCTAGTAGCCACTGATAGACTTATCCTCCATGAATCTATTTGAATCCCCTTTTCAAGCTGTTTATTCCTGTGGCCATCATTATATCCTCAAGTAACAAATTTGACATTTTATTCACTCCCTGTATAAAGTACCATTATGATGATGATATTGGATTTATATCCTGCCCTTCACTCTGAATCTCAGAGTCTCAGAGGTTGTTTTCGCACTCACCTTCCGCCGGCGCGACCCCCCTCTTCACCGCGCAGGATCTGCGCGGATTTCACACTAAACGCTGCGGAGCAGCCAGAAAAGCCGGAAGCTCCCGTCGCAAAAGCCGCGCAAATGCCAAACTGCTTTTTGGCGGTTTCAGTTTGAGCGGCTTTTGCGCCGGGAGCTTCCGGCTTTTCTGGCTGCTCCGCAGCGTTTAGTGCGTTTAGTGAAGAGGGGGGTCGCGCCGGCGGAAGGTGAGTGCGAAAACGACCAGAGTGACTCACAATCTCCTTTACAACGACGACACCAACTATTTCCTTTTGTCCATCCCGAATCTATTCCCCATCAAGTTTACTAGCTGCCCTCGAGTTCTAATATTCAGGAAATTCTCTTCATCAGCTCTCTTCACCTCAAGCATAATTTTATATATCTCTATCATGGCCCCCTTAGTTGTCTCTTTTCTAAGCTGAAAAGTCTTGGACTCTTCAGCCTTTCCTTATAGAGAAGGTGCTCCGATCCGCTAATAATTTTGGTTGCTCTCCTCTGTGCTTTTCCCAAGGACCTCCCCTTGCCTCATTTATTTTGGCCCTTGAGCACTTTCTCAAATATGCAATCGATCTTTCAAAGGCATGCGGAAGATTAGATGATGGATCTAGTCCCAATCTCTGACTATATCTGAAAAAGTGTGTTTGTACATGAAAGCTTATACTCAGGGGTTGTTTTGCAGAAAAATAGGTGGTGGAGCTTCTCTCTCTCTCTCTCTCTCTCGGCTTGTCTTCGCGAACGAAGATTTAAGAAGGGTGCAGTAGTCCACGTCTGCTGCAGGCTCGCTGGTGGCTGACAAGACCAATGCGGGACAGGCAGATCCGGCCACAGCGGCTGCAGGGAAAAGTCTGATTTGGGGTTGGTGCTTTAGCAGTGCCATTCTTCCTCAATCTCCTTTTGTCCTCAAGACCAGCTATGCGTGCGTTCTCAAAGGAAGAGACAGCCTGGTGGATGGTGTGCCTCCATGCTTTGCGATCTGAGGCTAGGTCAGACCACTGGTGATGGTGGAGCTTACCATAACTCATTAGCGTATGCCACCACCACCCCAGCCAAAAGCAACCTGACATAAGAAAGGAGAGCCCCGGGCAAGCAAGGCCTGCTTGGGCAGGCTAGAGATCCAGCCAGCCCAAGCAGGCCTCGCTCACCTGGGGCTTCCCTTGGCCGCCCCCCCCCCCCACAGTCAAAAGGCCAGCCAGTTACCCGCCACCCAAAATCACATAAGAAGTGGAGAAAGGGTGGCGTGGGCTTCTCCAGGGGTTAATGTGGGCTGCTGGGGGCATGGTAAAGCTCCTGGTGGCTGGCTGGCTGCCCGCTCTCCTAATCCAGAGATAGTTACGCAGCCGCACCTACTATTCAATGGACAAAGTAGGCGGGGAGGAAGAGGGGGAACCCTCAGAAAGGTTCAGGAGCCACGCTCCTGTGAGCTCCTGCTGAATTCGAGACCTGTTTGTACTTGAATAAAACTTTGTTGGGCTTGGAGGTGCCACTGGACTCAAACTTTTGTTCTGCTGCTTCAGACAAGCACAGCTATCCGCCCGCATCTCTCAATGGTGGTGGTGGCTACAAGCATAGCCAGCTTTAAGAGGGGAAAGGATAAAAATATGGAGCGGAGGTCCATCAGTGGCTATTAGCCACAGTGTGTGTGTGTATATATATATGTGTGTGTGTGTGTATACACAATATATACACACACACACATATATTGGTCACTGTGTGACACAGAGTGTTGGACTGGATGGGCCATTGGCCTGATCCAACATGGCTCCTCTTATGTTCTTATGTGACACAGAGTGTTGGACTGGATGGGCCATTGGCCTGATCCAACATGGCTTCTCTTATGTTCTTATGTTCTTAATACTTTGTTTTCACCTGCAGCTGTCCCTGAGCAACACAAAGGGATTCTGTGAGAGAGGAACAAGAAATTCTTGTCACACAATCCGGTTTTTTTTGGGGGGGGGGGGGGGGGCGGTGGAGGGAAGGCTTTCTCCAAAGCTGCAAAGTTTCAAACCCGCTGCCTTTGTTCTTCCTTAAAAAAAATAAGGTCAAAACAGCAAAAAAAACGATAAGCATCTCTGAAATTCCTAAGACAGAATTGTTTGTTTGTTTTTCTCCCTTGCCTTTGTGGGGGGAATCATTTTTTAATATGTCACCGCCTGAACTCTTTGAAGCAAAGGCAAGGTAATCTCCCCCCCAGGGCTCCCGAGAAACATGCTTGCCTGTTATCTTGCAAGCCGCGTTCCCTAGTGTGAGCATAATCAGAAGGAAGAAGACAGAATGTGTTTGTTGTGCAGCGCCAGCAGATCAGTAAATATTTGCCTCGGAAAGAGAGCGAGAGGGAGAAAGTTGAATGTCTACAGCGAGGAAACCGAGGCTGAAGGGCTGGGCATCTCTTGCCAAACTTCCCTGCATCGAGTCAGCCTTTTGGTTAGGGTTGCCAAGTCCAATTCAATAAATATCTGGGGACTTTGGGGGTGGAGCCAGGAGACTTTGGGGGTGGAGCCAGGAGACATTAGAGGTGGAGCCAAGATCAAGGCTGTGACAAGCATAATTGAACTCCAAGGAAGTTCTGGCCATCACATTTAAAGGGACGGCACACCTTTTCAATCCTTCCATAGGAAATAATGAAGGATAGGGGCACCTTCTTTTAGGGCTCATAGAATTGGACCCCCTGGTCCAATCTTTTCGAAACTTGGGGGGTATTTTGGGGAGAGGCACTAGATGCTATACTGAAAAGTTGGTGCCTCTACACAAAAAAACAGCTCCCCCAGAGCCCTGGAAACCCGCAGATCAATTCTTCATGATTTTCTATGGGAATAAATCTCCATAGGGAATAACAGAGTTCCCAGCAGACATTTCCCTCCCCTTCCCCCACTTTCTGAAGACCCTGAAGCGGGGGGAGGGCCTCCAAACCGGGGGATCCCCTGCCCCCACCTGGGGATTGGCAACCCTACTTTTGGTCCATGGTGCTCAAAGCTGGCTTCTGTGTAATCTTGCCAAGTCCAACTCAAGAAATATCTGGGGACTTTGGGGGTGAAGCCAGTGACGGACTGGCCAGGGTGTCGGAAAGCCTGATGGCAAGTGGGCCCCGTTAAACATTAGGCAATATGTTAAAAATGTTAGTGGCTTGAAAATATAATAGAAGTTTCAGTATCATTACTGTAATGCAACTAAAATTTATGTTGTATTTAGGGTTGCCAGTCTCCAGGCGGGGCCTGCTTTCACAACTAATCTCCAGCTGGCAGAGATCAGCTCCCCTGGAGAAAATGCAATCTGTATTTACATTTAATAGCTACTGCAGACTGCCAGTAAAATGTACAATATATGTACACTATAATTACGAAATACATATGTTTTGCAATTTCGCAAATATATAAAACTTTGCAAAAGTTTTAATTGTACCTTTTTTCCGCATGTTTTTTTTTTTAATTTCATTTATTTCTTATGAAAATTGAATGACAGCCTTAGAGTTCTGGGTGGGCCCCCTTTGTCTCCTGGCAACCAATATTTTTAGACTCAGTCCACCACCGGGTGGAGCCAGGAGACGTTGGGGTGGAGCCAAAAGCAAGGGTGCGTCAAGCACAACTGAACTCTGAAAGGAGATCTGGCCGTCACATTTAAAGGGACCGTGCGCCTTTTAAATGCCTTCCCTCCATTTGGAATAATGAAGGATTGCCAAGTCCAATACAAGAAATATCTGGGGACTTTGGGGGTGGAGCCAGGAGACATTGGGGTGGAGCCAGGAACAAGGGTGTGACAAGCATAATTGAACTCCAAGGGAGTGCCGGCCATCACATTTAAAGGGACAGTGCACCTTTTTAAATGTCTTCCTTCCATAGGAAGTAATGAAGGTTAGGGGCACCTTCTTTTGGGGCTCATAGAATTGGACCCCCTGGTCCAATCGTTTTGAAACTTGGGGGGGGGGGTACTTTGGAGAGAGGCACTAAATACTATACTGAAAATTTGGTGCCTCTACCTCAAAAAACAGCTCCCCCAGAGCCCCCGAAACCTCCAGATCAATTCCCCATTATACCCTATGAGAATCGATCTTCGCATAGGGAATAATGAAGTGCTCAGCAGATGTTTCCCTCCCCCCCACCCCATTTCTGGCGACTCTGAAGCGAGGAATTGGCCTCTCTACTCATGAATTGCTGCCAACTTCTTCAGAGTAACACAGACACACCATCCCAAGAGGAAGCCTTTCAATCGGAGACTAAAGCCTCCGGAGGTGGAAAAGCACATGGTCCTCTGGGGGCGGGGCTTCCCCCCGTCGGCCAGCTGACTGGGTGTGGGAAGGAGCCTGGGAAAGCAGGAAAAACCCCGCTGGGACCTGGGGATTGGCAAGCCTAGCAGGAGCTCACAGGAGCAGAGCTTTGGAACCTCTAGATTTTATTGTGCTCTTTCTTTCTTGTTGCTGTTGTTCAGTCACACAGTTGAGTCCAACTCTTTGTGACCCCATGGACAAAGTCACATCAAGCCCTCCTGTCTTCCACCAGCCTCCGAAATCTGCTCAAATTCATGTTGGTTACATCAGTAACACTGTCCAGCCTTCTCATCTTTTGTCATCCCCTTCTTCTTTTGCCTTCTGTCTTCCCCAGAATCAGGATCTTCTCTAAGGAGTGCTCCCTTCTCATTGGGTGGCCAAAGTCTTTGAGCTTCAGCTTCAGCATCTGACCTTCCAGGGAACAGTCAGGGTTCATTTGCTTCTGGACTCCATTGTTCAAACCCCCTGTGAGAATTTTTGCTGAATTCTATGATTTTGAAAAAAAGTAGGCATGGGGAGAAAGACTGAACAACCAGAAAACACCAGATATCTCCCTTGTTTAATGAAAACAATGTACTTAAATTTCCCAAACACAATAAAAATACACAAAACACTGGTAATACTTATGGGGGAAAGTCAAAATGTAATCACACGCACATTGTTGCCAATAAATACAATGATCAGAATAACAAACCAAACCACCAAATTCCAATACAGTTCCAGCTTCCAAGGAATACGTAAAGAATATTCAACACTCGAGAGTAGTATGAATGTTAAATTCTCCAAATGTGCATAAAGTGGGTTCTCAATAGAATTTCCATCATTATACTTCCTGTTCCGATAAATATCTTGATCAAGAGATGCACATATAAACAACTTAAGCCTTTACACTGAGGCTCTCAAAACTATGTATCAAGTTCAAAATATATATTTTAATGCTTCTTATCTCTGGAGCCTTGCGGCCTCTGTAACATTCACAACTCAGTGGTACATATTTCCTGCTGGGCTAGAAGTGGCGGAGGGACTTGGCAACCAGGAAGGAAGTGAGACCCAGCACATGTTGGTATTTCTTGACACTGCCTATTGATCAGCTATGACAGGGGTGTCAAACATGTGGCCTGGGGGCCAAATCAGGCCCTTGGAGGGCTCCTATCAGGCCCACGAGCAAGTCTGCTTCCTTCTCCGTCTCTCTTGCTTCCTTCAGTTATTACAGACTGTTAAATAAAATATTGCAACACTGCAAATCTTTTAAGCATGTTTTATTTAAAGTTTTTTTTTAAAAAAATCTCTAATTGTGTTTGTCTGTGCTCTTTATAAAGTTTCTGTGGCTGCTACCTGGCATTCCATTTTATGACACATATAGCCTGGCCCAACGAGGTCTCATTTATGTCAGATCTGGCCCTTATAGCAAAGGCCCTTATAGCACACCCCTGAGCTATGACACTCTAATAGGATTCCCAAGTCCCCAGCTTCCCAGAGCGGGGGACTTTCATGTGCACAAAGCACACACATGGTGCAATGACATCACCCAAAAGTGACATCATCAAAATGGCGCCCGTGCAGGACCACTTTAGGCGTTTCTGAAGAAACTGTATGATTTTCCTGGACACTCTAGCCATTTAGGAGGTAAAAACACTATGGTACCTATTGTACCATAGAGTTTTCCCTCCCAAATGGCTAGAGCGTCCGGAAAAAACAGAGTTTTCTCAGAAATGCCTAGAGTGGCCCCACATGGGGGCATCGCCATTTTGATGATGTCACTTCTGGGTGACATCATCATGCCAGTGATGATGTACTACATCACTGGCATCATCATGCCAGTGATGTAGTAGATTTTTAAAACATGCTTTTCTTAGAGGCTTGGCTGGGAAATCGAAACTACATTCCATTCCTGACCAAATGTCTTTCCTGGATCACTCAGCAATGCAATAAAGATCCCATCTCCCCCCAGGCACAGGGCAATTTAGCCTGGAAGGAGGGTGGGAGAATAGGCCTTAGACACAGGGGTGTCGAACTCATTTGTTATGAGGGCCAGATCTGACATAAATGAGACCTTGTCAGGCTGGGCCATATTAGGTCAGGCCATGTGTGTACGGTACCTATTTAAGATTAGGTAGCAAAGAGATAAACTTTTTAAAGGACACAGACAAATATGACTGAAGATTCTTTTTTTAAAAAAAAAACAAAAAACTTAAAACATGCTTAAAACATTAGCACTTGTTGGTCTTAAAGGTGCTTTCTTTGTATTTCTCCCATGGAATCCAGGGAACTGGGCAAAGGGAGTTCTGGCTCTTTCCTTCCTTACCCAGAGGACCAGGAGGGGGAGGAACCTCAGCCAATAGAGAAAATAGAGGTTTTGCTCTGTAGCTCCTGTGCAATTGAGCAAGCCTCACAAAGCAAGCTGAGATGCAGAAGGAAGCAAAAGAGAGGGAGAAGGAAGCAAATGACAGCCAGTTGCTTGGGAGTCTGATAGGAGCCCTCCAGGGGCCTGATTCAGCCCCTGGGCCACATGTTTGACACCCCTGCCTTAGAGGATCTTGGTATGGTTATCAATAGGCTATTGTAGTAGAAATTACATGAGGAGATAAGTGGTGAGCCATACAGCCCTTCTGTATGAGAATGGCAGTCCCAGGACAGCAGGGGGTTAAATCCTACACAGCACTGTAAATGAAGAACACCTGGGATGGGAGAGCTGTGTACATAAGAAGCAGGCAACTTTGGACAGAGGGCAGTGGCAGCTTCAGCGGTAGCTTTGGATGATGGTGGCTTCAGACGGCAGAGGGAGAACAGCTTCAAGAACAGAAGACAGCTCTGGAGTGAAGAGGCCTCAGCAAGGGAAGACAAACTTCTAAGCTGTGTGCAAGCTGTAGAGAGATCCTGCACTCCAGCCTATTTTCCTGGACAGATTGCTAGCCTTGTGAAGTAGACTTTCCTTTCTCTTATAAAGCTCACTGAGTGGGTGAGGGATATTTTCATTTGTTAAAGCTGAATAAAGCTGCATTTCTTTGGCCACAATTTATTGCTTGAGCCTGCCCTGGCAGGGAGGGCGGGATATAAATAAAAGTTTTATTATTATTATTATTATTATTATTATTATTATTATTATTATTATTATTATTATTATTATTAATCTCTAGAACCATGGGTAATACAGCTATCCTGGCACATTCCAATAGGGGAAAGCATGAGTTAAGACTGAGGTACCACCAAATCGTTCCAGGCCGTCTTTCCTTGGTGGGTAAACAATATCTAGCTTCACCAGGTCCATCCCAAATAGAGATTTGCCAATGGAAGAAAGCCAGGTCATGTTAATGTTGCTTGTGCATCCAATAATGTTTGCTTGAATAATATATGCTTATATATAATTCAGTTTGGTGTTGTGGGAGAACCGGGTTTGATTCCCCACTCCTCCACTTGCACCTACTGGAATGGCCTTGGGTCAGCCATAGCTCTGGCAGAGGTTGTCCTTGAAAGGGCAGCTGCTGTGACAGCCCTCTCCAGCCCCACCCACCTCACAGGGTGTTTGGGGGGGGGAAGGTAAAGGAGATTGTGAGCCGCTCTGAGACTCTTCGGAGTGGAGGGTGGGATATAAATCCAATATCTTCATCTTCTTGTTCTTAATGTAGGCCTGCATCATCAGGGATATAAGACCCTTTGCCACTCTTTCTATCCTCTGGAGAACCCTGGGGTATCCTGAGGCTTTCAAGTCTTGTGGATCCAGATCTCTCTGCCAGTACTAGTAAATTAATAAAAAAAGATTTTGCAGTTATTCTTCTCTCCTCACAGGACCCCTTTGTGTGTTTCCTAATTGGCTTTGGGAACACAATGATCTACAGGTTTCTGTAGGAAGGAAGGAAGGAAGGAAGGAAGGAAGGAAGGAAGGAAGGAAGGAAGGAAGGAAGGAAGGAAGGAAGGAAGGAAGGAAGGAAGGAAGGAAGGAAGGAAGGAAGGAAGGAAAAGAGGGTGGGAGGGAGGGTGGAAGGAAGAAAGGAAGGAATCATTTTCAAACAGAAATCTCATCCTTCACTGATACACTAGTTCTCATACCAGCATCAACTAGATTTGGGGATAACACAGTAATTTTCCTACCTTACATGGAAGTAACAGTGAGATGACAATATAAGCTTGGAGCAAAGCATGAGACATTAGGAAATGCATTGACCTGGTTTACAAAGTTATTACAAAAGCTAATAGTAACATCACAAATTCAGTCTGACTAATCAAGATAACCAGCTTCTACTAATTCTATCATTAGAGCTTTAGGCGGTATCAATTTTCAGGTTACCCAGCTGGGTCAATTCTCCTTTCCAAGGGAATGAATGGACTGCCCAAGCCCTGACTGAGAAGAAGATAATATAACAATTATCTCCCTATAAGCCACCAAATGGAATACAGTGCTTTCCCCTATGTTTTAGATGTGAAGGCTGAAATTAAAGGGATTCTACTCTGCTGAATATATTGCAAAGCACTTATTATGGTGGAGCGAATCAATACAAATTCTGGAAATCGTTCTTCGAGATGGTTGGGGCCTCATTCTTGATTTGGACCCCTCATCAGATAACTTGCCATGAACACCCTGGACAAATTGCGTTATATCGTGCCTCAGCTAAATGTGGAGTTCTCACCCTGCAAAGGGGGGCTTGTTCAGAAGAAAATCTCTACGGTTTTGGACTGTGAACCAAGAGTTGAAAATTCACATATCAGTATGAGGCAAGGTGGCAAAGAATCACTGGGGTTTTCAGATAAGCGTACATCTAAGGTTTATGTCCTCACATGAAAACTCATTCTAAGCATCCCCGTAAGCCTTTTGTGATGCCATCCAAATAGACAGCCATCTTCTTCTAAGTTTTCTAATTTGAGTTCTAACATATACATTCAGTTGCTAGTTAATAAATTCTGAAATATTATTGGGAAAACTAATGAATTATTTTACAAACATGCCTCATTTTGGGCAGGAGCTCACAGGAGCAGAGCTCCAGAACCTCTAAATTTTATTGTGCTCTTTCTTTCTTAATACCACCCCCCACCCCACACACACACACACACAAATACTTGCTTCTGGGCTCCATTGTTCAAACCCCCTGAACTCTATGATTTGACAAACGTCCTGACATCCCCCCACCATAAAAAATGGGACAGTAACCGAAACACGTAAAGCAGACAGATGGAAATCTTCATCCTGCCACTGTGGCCACATAGGAGAAAGTAATTTAAAAAGTATGATGGGAGTAAGGTTTTATCAGGGCTGTTTTTGTAGCAGGAACTCCTTTGCATATTAGGCCACATACCCCTGATGTAGCCAATCCTCCAAGAGCTTCCAGGGTTCTTAGTACAGGGCCTACTGTAAGCTCCAGGAAGATTGGCTACATCAGGGGTGTGTGGCCTAATATGCAAAGGAGTTCTTGCTACAAAAAATCCCTGAGTTTTATTATGACAATTATAATTCAAGAAGCATTTTAAGGTAAATGCTGAGTTGATATAATTTAGTACACCTTCTGGTGATGTCAGGGGTGTGTGGCATATGCAAATGAGTTGCGCTAATGAGCTCCAGCACCTCTTTTTCTACTAAATGACCCTGCCTACGAATAATGCATGGTTTAAGTGATGAATCTGATGAGGTTCCCTTATTGAACTGCTCAGTTCCCCCTGGTCTCTGAGGACCAAAAAGCCTGTGCCATAGTTTGGTTTCACTTTGTCTTCTGGTTGTTGGCTATTAGATTTTGTTCAAGCAAAGGCCAGGAAAGGTCTTTCTTTTGTCCCAATTAAATTTTCAGTCCTTCTGGCATGGTGTGCTTATGGAATTAGATTAGGGGTCCACATCCTTTTTAAGCCTGAGGACACCTTTGGATTCTGGAAGTAGTCACAAAATGGCTGCCAAAAATGGCTGCTGCAGGGAACAGAGCCAGCCACAAAATGGCTGCCATGGCTTACCATCAGTCACACAGAGAAGATCCTTGTAGGATGGCAGCTGCTGCCAAAGCAATATGTTTTTAAAAATCTGAAGAAACAAATCTCCAATGGTGAATTAGAAGTCTTGATGGGCATAAGAACATAAGAGAAGCCATGTTAGATCAGGCCAATGGCCCATCCAGTTCAACATTCTGTGTCACACAACAGCCAAATATATATATATATATATATATATATACACACACACACACACACACACACACACATACACACACACATACACACACACTGTGGCTAATAGCCACTGATGGACCTCTGCTCCATATTTTTATCTAACCCCCTCTTGAAGGTGGCTATGCTTGTGGCCGCCACCACCTCCTGTGGCAGTGTATTCAACATGTTAATCACCCTTTGGGTGAAGAAGTACTTCCTTTTATCCAATTTAACCTGTCTGCTCAGC
This sequence comes from Heteronotia binoei, assembly GCF_032191835.1. Taxonomy (NCBI): domain Eukaryota; kingdom Metazoa; phylum Chordata; class Lepidosauria; order Squamata; family Gekkonidae; genus Heteronotia; species Heteronotia binoei. The sequence goes on along the minus strand of NC_083229.1, from coordinate 16,729,749 downwards.
AATTTCATCGAATGCCCACGAGTTCTTGTATTGTGAGAAAGGGAGAAAAGTACTTCTTTCTCTACTTTCTCCATCCCATGCATTATCTTGTAAACCTCTATCATGTCACCCCGCAGTCGACGTTTCTCCAAGCTAAAGAGCCCTAAGCGTTTCAACCTTTCTTCATAGGGAAAGTGTTCCAACCCTTTAATCATTCAAGTTGCCCTTTTCTGGACTTTCTCCAATGCTATAATATCCTTTTTGAGGTGCGGCGACCAGAACTGCACACAGTACTCCAAAAGACTCACCAGGTCACACCTACTTTCTAAAAACACTCAGTGGTCACCAGAAAAGTTGGTGGGCTCCTTGGCACCTACAGGTACCACTCTGGGGATGCAGGGTTTAGATCCACTAAGGTTTAGATTCTACCATGGAATATGACTTTACCCCCCCCCCCTCCTGATAAAGCCCCAGATGCTTGAAGCCTGAAATGTTGACCCTTGGAGGATAGGGTTACCAATCCGCAGGTGGAGGCATGGAATCCCCCAGCTTGGAGGCCCTCCCCCACTTCAGGGTCATCAGAAAGCTGGGGGGGGGGGGGGTGTCTGCTGGACACTCTATTATTCCCTATGGAGACTGATTCCCATATAATGGTGAATTGATCCGCAAATATTTGGGGCTCTGGGGGCTTTTTTTAGATAGATGCACCAAATTTGTAGCATAGCATCCAGTGCCTTTCCCCAAAATGACCTCCAAGTTTCAAAAAGATTGGACTAGGGATTCCAGGTCTATGAGCCCCCCCAAAAGGTGTCCTTATACTTCATTATTTCCAATGGAAGGAAAGCATTTAAAAGGTGTGCAGTCCCTTTAAATGTGATGGCCAAAACTCCCTTTGGAGTTCAATTATGCTTGCCACACCCTTGCTCCTGGCTCCACCCCCAAAGTCTCCAGCTATTTCTTGTATTGGACCTGGCAAGCCTATCGAAGGGACACCCAAGAACATCACTGGGGGGTGGGATTTGGGACTATGGAGGTGGGATTTGGGACTATAGAGGTGGGCAGAGGAGAAAATTGTACTCCCTGGCATAAATTCTTTCACCCACAGGAACACTCTAATGGATGGAATCCAGAACCAATCATTGTAATGCTGTTAGCTGCTTTCTCAAAATGTGCCACATCTCAAGGGAAAGGTCTTTCCCCCTCATTTTATGTCGTGGTTGTTGATTTGATTTGCTTAATCACCCCATCCTGGCCTAGGCCAGGCTTTTTGCAATGTACATCAGATAAAACGATACAAAAATTAAAACAATTCAGGTTAAAACAATTCAGCAAGTCAGCCTAAAGCGATAACATCGTTAACTGCACGCCAGGCTTTACTTGGCCCAGATGTGCACATAAACTTAAATAAACAATTGTTCTTTCCTCTTCTGGCTTTCCAGCAAGCCTCAGTAACACGAAATTACTTATGAAAAGCTGCAGTTAAATGCCCATGGATTATGAGTTGAGCAGAGTAGTCGGCTACATCCCAGCGTCACAAGCGATACCTTCTAGTCTCGGAGAACAGTGAATGGCCTTGAACCCCCTCTGGTGGTTTCATCCCATCAGCAACAAACCAGCCTTTGGTGCTGGATAGACCGGTGCAAGAAGACAAAGACTGCAGATTTATACCCTGCTCGTCTCTCTGAATCACAGACTCAGAGTGGCTTACGATCTCCTATATTTTCTCCCCCCACAACAGACACCCTGTGAGGTGAGTGGGGCCGAGAGAGCTCTTACATTACCTGCCCTTTCAAGGACAACCTCTGCCATCCAAAAGAGCTTTTTGGCACCAGGGACCAGTTTTGTAGAAGACAATTTTTCCACGGACTGGCAGGGGGGAGAGCAATAGTTCTGAGATGATACAATTGTGCACTTTATTTTGGTGTGGAGATCAATGTTTACAAAGCGGTTGTGATGACAACCCTCATCTACGGCTCTGAGTCGTGGGTTTTATACCGTCATCACCTGCGACTCCTTGAGCGCTTTCATCAGCACTGCCTTTGCACCATCCTCAACATCCACTGGAGTGACTTTGTGACCAACACTGAAGTCCTCAAGAGGGCAGAGGTTACAAGCATCGAGGCACTGCTGTTGAAGACGCAGCTGCGCTGGGCAGGGCATATTTCTAGGATGGAAAACCACCGCCTTCCCAAGATTGCCCTGTATGGCGAACTCTCCACCGGCCATCGAAATAGAGGGGCACCAAAGAAGAGGTACAAGGACTCCTTGAAGAAATCCCTTGGCACCTGTCGCATCAACCATCACCAGTGGTCTGACCTAGCCTCAGATCGCAAAGCATGGAGGCACACCATCCACCAGGCTGTCTCTTCCTTTGAGAACGCACGCATAGCTGGTCTTGAGGACAAAAGGAGATTGAGGAAGAATCGCACTGCTACAGCACCAACCCCAAATCAGACTTTTCCCTGCAGCCACTGTGGCCGGATCTGCCTGTCCCGCATTGGTCTTGTCAGCCACCAGCGAGCCTGCAGCAGACGTGGACTACTGCACCCTTCTTAAATCTTCGTTCGCGAAGTCAAGCCGAGAGAGAGAGAGAGGGTGGTTAAGTGTGCGGACTCTTATCTGGGAGAACTGGATTTGATTCCGCACTCCTCCACTTGCAGCTGCTGGAATGGCCTTGAGTCAGCCATAGTTCTCACAGAGGTTGTCCTTAAAAGGGCAGCTTCTGGGAGAGCTCTCTCAACCCCACCCACCTCACAGGGTGTCTGTTGTGGGAGAGGAAGATAAAGGAGATTGTGAGCCACTCTTAGATTCGGAGTGGAGGACAGGATACAAATCCAATGTCATCTTCTTCTTATTATTATTATATTGTAATATATAATGAAATAATTATACATGACCCGATTGCTAATAGGCTACGGACTGGGAGCGGTCCACGAACCAGGAGTTGGGGACCCCTGCTCTAGATGAGCAGAGTAAAACGATACAGCAGAGTAACTACAGCAGAGTAAAATGATACCATCACTTATATTTACTCCCATTAAAATTCATTTTATTTGTTTTAGTCCAGTTTTCCAGCCTGTCAAGATCCTCCTGTATCCTGTTTCTGTCTTCTGCCATATTTACTACCCCTCCCAATTTAGTATCATCTGCAAATTTAATAAGCACTCCCTCTGTTCCTTCATCCAAATCATTCGTAAAGATCCAGCAGGGCTCTTCTTATGTAGATATTCCTCCACTTCTATATAGGGGCTAAGGTAAGCCTGTCATTCAAAGATTCATTTACTGAGCTTCTATGCAAAGACGGTGCCCATAAAAATGTCATCTATAAATATGCTTACTGCTGGCTTTCCATTTAAAAGGCTTAGCATAAGAATTTAAAAAGGACAAATATGCATAATTTAGTATTCATTTCCATCATTTACTGTTATTAGGATAATTTTACATGGCACAGAATTGTGTATATTAGGATAGACACACAGCAATGGTAGCTGTGATGTTCCATAGAATGCCACCGCTCCCCTAGGTGAGTAATGCTTCTTTACTAGGAGAAACCAGGGAGGGAAGGCCAAACAGTATAGCCGAATTTCATTAGATCTCAGCAACAAAACAGAGTTGGTAATTGAATGGGAGACCACCAAGGAAGACTCTGCAGAGGAAGGCAATGGCCAAACCACCTCTGCTTCTTACTTGCCTTGAGATCCCATTGCTGGGGTCACCATAAGTCTTGGACGGGAGACCACCAAGGAAGACTCTGCAGAAGAAGGCAACCCCCTTCTGCTTCTCACTCGCCTTGAAAGCCCCTTGCTGGGGTCACTGTAATTTGGAAGCTAAGTAGGGTCAATATGTGGAAGGGAGACCACCAAGGAAGGCTCTGCAAAGGAAGGAAATGGCAAACCCCCCTCTGCTTCTCACTTGCCTTCAAAGCCCCTTGCTGAGGTCACCACAAGTTAGTTGCCATTTGATTTGTTCTGATTTATTGAATTTATAAACCACCCTCCCCCAGGAGAACCGCTAATGCCGCTTAGGAAGTTGACAAGCAGACGTACACGTAGCATTAAGTTGAGCGTTGGTTCCAGATAATCAAAATAAGTGGGTCAGACGAAGGTCACTGCCGCTGAAACACGCGGAATACCGGAAGCGTGTCACTTTCACTTTTGAAGAAATTCATCAGCACCTTCCTGAATAATCATTATAGAGCTTCATCTCTTTTACTGTGGACTTGTTTTGCATCGTGGAATTGTTGCGACATTGTTTTGATCTGTGTTCTCTATTGCAAATTGTATGTGTGTATAGCCGGCTCGAGGTTGACTCAGCCTTCCATCCTTCCACGGTCGGTAAAAGGAGTACCCAGCTTGCTGGGGGGAAAGTGTAGACGACTGGGGAAGGCAATGGCAAACCACCCCGTAAAAAGTCTGCCGTGAAAACGTTGTGAAAGCAATGTCACCCCAGAGTCGAAAACGACTGGCGCTTGCACAACCTTGACCTTTTTATTGTCAATATGCTGTTATAATGTGTTTTCTTTATAACTGAATGATTGTAATTCTGTTGAAACAATAGATGTTGGTAGTGATGCTCAATATAACTTTATATTATCAGCAATTGATGTTGAGTAATTGTATGTAGTATTATTGGTATGACTCTACATGGTTTTCTCAAGGACTCCCACTTGGAGGCTGGCAAGTGCAGTTAAGGCTGCCAGGTATGTGTTGGAGAACATCTGGAGATTTTTGGGTGGAGCCAGGAGAGCGCAGGGTTTGGGGAGGGAAGGGCCCTCAGCTGGGTAGAATGCCCTAGAGTCCACCTTTCAAAGTAGCCATTTTAAATATGAACATATCAACATATGAAACTGCCTTATACTGAATCAGACCCCCCTCGGTCCATCCAAGTCAGTATTGTCCACTCAGACTGGCAGCAGCTCTCCAGGGTTTCCAGCTGAGCTTTTCACACCTACTTGCCTTGACCCTTTTTAGTTGGAGATGCCGGGGATTGAACCTGGGACCTTTTGCTTACCAAGCAGATTCTCTACCACTGAGCCACCAGCCCTCCCCTAATATGAACATATGAAGCTGCCTTATACTGGATCAGGCCCTCGGTCCATCCCAGTCAGTCTTGTCTACCCAGACTGGCAGCGGCTCTCCAGCTGAGGTTTTTCACATCTGTTTTCAGCTCGCATTTAAAACAGGACCAGACCAAACTGATTAACTATTGTAACTTAGCCACCTCATGTTGAAATTGGAACTGATGTATGATAATGTGTAAACTGTGACCGATAGAAGTATAGCACCTATCTCTATCTATTTTTATACTTTATATTTTATAATCTTCTACTCTTATATTTTTATATTTTTAAACTTTAATTAACTTATGTAATTGGACTATTTAAATTATTGTTTATCTATTTTAACCAAATCATGCTTGCCATGTCTGTGAGCCGCCCTGAGCCCGCCTTTGGCGGGGGAGGGCGGGATATAAGAATAAAATTTGCTTTGCTTGCTTTGCTTTGCTACTTGCCTGGAGCCTTTTTAGTTGGAAATGCCGGGGATCGAACCTGGGACCTTCTGCTTACCCAGCAGATGCTCTACCCCTGAGTCACCCTCCCTCCCTTTCTCTAGGGGATAAGTAGAAACAATGGTGACACAGTATGAATAAGAAATCCAAAAAAACATTTTCAATTTCTTAAGTGACAGCTGTGTAAGAGAACTAGTCTGGAGGACTTTATGGCTTATGAAGAAGCTGCAACGCAGTGGAATGTGGTAACCAGCTGGTGATCACGTGAAGGTGAATTTTCCTTTGGAAGCCGACATTGGTGGAAGGACTCTGTTTGTTGGATTACTTTGGAGTAGGATTACTCAGCAAAGATTTGTGAATTTCCTCGGAGTCACCCTGATTTATTCTGCATGGGACTTTTTTTTATAGGACTATTAATTTTATTACTCCTGTACGGATTTTTGGATGTTTATGCACTCTCTTAACAGATATAATTTTTGCATTTTGTATTAAGTGTTTGGTATTTTGGGCACAGTTGCTTGTTGGATTTCCCATTTTCTCCAGGGGAGGTGATCTCTGCCAGCTGGAGATCAGTTATGAAAGCAGGAGATCTCCAGGCTCCCACCTGGAGGATGGCAACCTTAAGAAGATGAGGTTTGGAGAGGTGGGGACCTCAGCAGGGTAGAACGTCATAGGCTGAGAACAGACAGGCATTCTGGGGCAGCTTGGAGGCCTCCCGAATCGGGAAAGCACAAAAAGAGCCGTCCCGGAGCCTCCAGACGGTCCCCAGCAAAGCAGTCCCATTCCGTCTATGAGGCTGCTGGGCGCCTCCACATGGGAAGGCACCCTAGAAGCTGGATTCCCTTTTTTTTCCCCTTGGAGGGGCAAGCGCTGGTGCGCTGGTGTGCATCTGCGCACCAGCGCTCTCATTGGTTTTTTTTTTTTTAAACAGAACAGCTTGGGGCGGTTTGGCAGCTCCAGACAGCCAAGTCGACTCACGTGCGCCCTTCCCTGTCCAGGTGGCAATCCGGCGACTGACGGCTGGCTCAAATATTTGTGACCACGTTCAAAGTGGTAGCTATTTGAGCCGGGTGGAGTGGCCTGAAGGACAGGGTGAGTGCCAAATGGGGATGGCCGGCAGATGTTGCCGTCTGCAGGGGGTTTTTGGGGCCGTCTCTGAGTTGGCCCAAAGTGCCGTTCTGTTATCAGCCCTAGAGTCCACCCTTCAAAGCAGTCGTTTTCTCCAGGGGAGCTGATCTTTGCCAGCTGGAGAGCAGTTGTAAAAGTAGGAGATCTCCAGGTCCCACCTGGACGCTGGCAACCCTAATTACTGACCTCTGGTCATCTTGCATCAAATTTGGGGTCTGAACCTGGGTCTTCTAGATCCTAGCACGACCCCATTAGCAGCTACACGTAGGGTTGCCAGCCTCCAGGTGGGATAGAATACAATCCGAGAGAGCTCACTGTAATGGATAACGCAACAAAAAATGCAAGCAAGTGACCAATTTACTAAGAAGTATATAGAAAACCGGTCCAAATGTCCAAAACATTGGCTACAGCGCAAGAAGCCACATACTGAGCTGTGGCCGATGTGAAATCGCTGCTGGAGATGCTCTGCGTCCCTCTTTTTTGAAAATTGTGTAAAAAAAAATCTATATAATTGAATCAATATTGGTCCCAGGTCTGATGAAGACTGGAAAGAAACAAGTACTTAATCGATTGGCTTGTCACCACACTACTTTGGGACTTGAATGTACACGTTTTGGACATTTGGACCGGTTTCTATATACTACTTAGTAAGTTGGTCACTAGCTTGCATTTTTTGTTGTGTGACCCTCCAGGTGCGGCCTGGAGAGCTCCCCCTTTGACAACTGATCTCCAGCTAGCTGAGATCAACTCCCCTGGAGAAAACGGCTGCTTCGAAGGGTGGACTCCCTATTGTGCCACGCTCAGGCCCCTCCCCTCCCTAAACCCCTCCCTCTCCCGGATCCACCCCCAAAGTCTCCAGGCATTTTCCAACACAGACCTGGCAACCCTAGCTACACTAACACGGACTTTTGCGCAGCGGTGGTAAAGTTCCATCTGTGCAGCTGGGAGTCTTAGAATGAAATACAGGATAGTGCTAATTTGCAGTATGCAAAATTGGATATGGTGGTGAGGAGAGGATCAGATTCGGCTAATGCTGCCTACAAGAGCCCCGTGGCACAGAGTGGTAAAGCTGCAGTACTGTAGTCTGAGCTCCCTGCTCATGACCTGAGTTTGATCCCGGCGGAAGCTGGGTTCAGATAGCCTTCCATCCTTGCGAGGTCGGTAAAATGAGTCCCCAGCTTGCTGGGGGGAAAGTGTAGATTACTGGGGAAGGCGATGGCAAGCCACCCCATAAAAAGTCTGCCATGAAAACGTCGTAATGCGACGCCACCCCAGAGTCGGAAAACGACTGGTGCTTGCACAGGGGACTACCTTTACCTTTTTAAATGCTGCCTACAGTGACAGGAGTATGTTCAATCATCCTTCTTGGAATTAGGAGAGTGGGCTAGGGAGGCAGGCAGAACACCTCTGGGGAAGAAACATTCTCCTTAGATTCTCATCAGTCTTCGCCAACTGTTTTTCTTTTCCCAATTGCTCCTAATAAAAGTTGCTTGATACATAAGGATATCGCGAGGATGGATTAGTTCGTATCCACAATGCGCCATGAAGACGGGAAACATTAGGCTGTATAAATGCTAAAGTTTGTTATGATTCCGTTGGGCAAAAAAAAAAAAAAAGAGGAGAAAGAGAGAGGAGAAAAAATCCATATGGAAATGAAGCTCTGAAAAGATAGAGGATGCCAAAATTAAGGGTGACCTTCAAAAAGGGAATAAATCAGGCAAATTACGGCTCTTTGCTTCTTCCCGGGGCTATCTATCCATGACACTTAAACAGCTCTGTTAGAAGAGCAACTGAGAAGTCTCATAAATGTTAATGAATCTCTTCTCCTGAAAGCTGTATGAAGGATTATTCCTGTGTTGTAGACTGAAAAATGGGGCACAGAAACACCTGAGAAGTTCTTCAGAAGAAGACTGCCCTGGAATGGGATCTGGCACACCATGGTCAACTACAGTTCTTACCAGAGGTGGAATTCTAGCAGGAGCTCCTTTGCATATTAGGCCACACACCCCTGATGTAGCCAATCCTCCAAGAGCTTACAAAAAAGAGCCTTGTAAGCTCTTGGAGGATTGGCTCCATCAGGGGTGTGTGGCCTAATATGCAAAGGAGCTCTTGCTAGAATTCCCCCCCTGACTCTTACAGATTCTGAACAGAAATACCTGAATATCATAAGAACGTTAAGAAGACTCCCGCTGCATCCAATCAGTGGTCCATCTAGTCCAGCCTCCTATCTCACACAGTAGCCAACCAGTTCCTCTGGAGAGCCAACAACAGGGCACGGAGACTTAGGCCTTCGTAAGAACATAAAAAGAGCCCTGCTGCATCAGACCAGTGGTCCATCTAGTCCAGCATCTTGTCTCACCTAGTGGCCGTCCAGCTCCTCTAGAAGTCCAACCACAGCAGGGTATATAGATGTGGAGGCCCTCAACTGCTGTTAATTCCTGCAATGGTACTCAGAGGTTGACCGCCCTTGAATGTGGATTTCCTTTAGTCAACATAGCTAGTAGCCACTGATAGACCTCTTTTCCAGGAATCCATCTAATCCCCTTTTAGAACTGTCAGAGCTCATGGCTGTCGCCAGGGCTTTCTTTGTAGCAGGGACTCCTTTGCATATTAGGCCACACAACCCCTTGATGGAGCCAATCCTCCAAGAGCTTAAAGGGCTCTTATTACAGGGCCTACTGTAAGTTCATGGAGGATTGGCTACATCAGGGGATTGTGGTCTCATATGCAAAGGAGTTCTTGCTACAAAAAAGAAAAGAGCTCTGGCTGTCACTACATCCTCTGGCAGCAAATTCCACATTTTAATCACTTCGTTGAGTCAAGAAGGAAACACGTCTATGAAGCAGCATCTGGAGGCAAGGGGCATGATTTTGTAAGGGTGTTCTTTTCTTGATTTGGGCAGGAGGGGGTTGTGTTGCATGCAAGCCATTGAAAATGGATTCTTTCCCTGTACCCTTTTTTATCTCCCATAACTCAGTCCAGACATTCATCTGAACGCTCACCCATGTAGGGATGAAATATCCAGCAATATCGGCAGGGCTTTTTTTGTAGAAGGAACTCCTTTGCATATGAGGCCACACTAGGGTTGCCAATCTCCAGGTGCGAGCAGGGGATCCCTCAGTTTGGAGGCCCTCCCCCTACTTCAGGGTCATCAGAAAGTGTGTGTGGGGGGGGGTGTCAGACTTTGGAACGTCAAATAAAAACGAATCATTTTGTTGCAAAGTTAATCCATTTATTTGAGAACAAGTGGTCTGGGATAGAAGCAGATTGAGTTCGATACATTCCAAGGTTGCCCTTGGGGTTTTGTAGAATACACGTAGCTGGGATGTTTGCTGGGCACCCCATTATTCCCTGTGGAGACTGATTCCCATAGGGTATCATGAAGAATTGATCCACGGGTTTCTGGGTCTCTGGAGGAGCTGTTTTTTTTTTTAGGTAGAGGCACCAAGTTTGCTGCATAGCATCCAGTCCCTCTCCTCAAAACACCCTCCAAGTTTCAAAAAGATTGGACCGGGGGGTTCAGTTCTATAAGCCCCCAAAGAAGGTACCCCTGTCCTTCATTATTTCCAGTGGAGGGGAGGTATTTAAAAGGTGTGTTGCCCTTTAAAATGATGGCCAGAACTCCCTTTGGAGTTCAGTTATTCTTGTCACACTCTTTTTTCTGGCTCCACCCCCAGACTCCACCCCCAAAGTCTCCTGGCTCCACCCCCAAAGTTCCCAGATATTTCTTGAATTGGACTTGGCAACCCTAGGCCACACACCCCTGATGTAGCCAATCCTCCTGGAGCTTCCAGAAGGCCCTGTACTAAGAGCTCTGCAAGCTCTCGTAGGATTGGCTACATCAGAGGGGCGTGGCCTAATATTCACAGGAGTTTCTGCTTCAAAAACATCCCCGGCGTTTGAAAGGCCATCCTATCTTCTTTTTCTCAGCCTACTGAAGAAAAGACAAGTGAGTCAGAGGATGAGGTCTTCTTCTGCAGAAGTGCTAAAATGTCAGTGATTAATTGTCCAGGAGGTTTATGTGCCATTCAGTATTCTTAAGTACTCTATTAATTCAGACCGATACATATTTAGGCTGGCTCGTGGTTGCCCTTTGCACCTGGCCGCTCAGATGTCACACAGCAATAAACCTATGAGCCAGTTGCCTTCGGCTGAGCTGCCCAATAAAAAAGATCTAAGCCTTATGTGACTTTCTCATCTGGCTTTAAATTACTGGCGCACACAAGAGAATGAATTAAGCTTCACGACTCTGGAATTTGTAGCTCACGGCGATGCTATCACGCTGCCAGGGCCGGTAGTCTGGAGGTTTGCAAGCAAGTCTGGCAAGCAGATTTCTTTTTTTTTTCTTTTTTTTTGTAGCAGGAACTCTTTTTAGGGTTGCCAAGTCCAATTCAAGAAATATCTGGGGACTTTGGGGGTGGAGCCAGGAGACTTTGGGGGTGGAGCCAGGAGACATTGGGGTGGAGCCAAGATCAAGGCTGTGACAAGCATCATTGAACTCCAAAGGGAGATCTGGCCATCACATGTAAAGGGATGGCACACCTTTTCAATGCCTTGCCTCCATTAGAAATAATGAAGGGGAGGGGCACCTTCTTTTGGGGTACATAGAATTGGACCCCCTGATCCAATCTTTTTGAAACTTGGGGGGGGGGGTATTTTGGGGAGAGGCACTAGATGCTATACTGAAAATTTGGTGCCTCTACCCCAAAAAGCAGCCCCCCCCCCCGATACCCACAGATCAATTTTCCATGATTTTCTATGGGAATAAATCTCCATAGGGAATAATAGAGTTCCCGGCAGACATTTCCCTCCCCTCCCCCCGCTTTCTGACTACCCTGAAGCGGGGGGAGGGTCTCCAAATCGAGGGATCCCCTGCGCCCACCTGGGGATTGGCAACCCTAACTCTTTTGCATATCAGGCCACACACCCCGGATGTAGCCAATCCTCCAAGAGCTTACTGTAGGCCGGTAAGAAGAGTCCTGTAAGCTCGTAGAGGATTGGCTATATCAGAGGGGTGTTGCCTAATTGTCAAGATAGACTGATTCTGCCTAAAGATTGATGGGTTCAGCCTGTCAAGAGCAGGCCTTGTTAAAATCATATTGAACCATATGCTGCTAGTTTATTTCCCTGTAATGACCCTTCCTCTCCTTTATGACTGGCAATGGTTGTGAACTAAGTAATTTGTGGTGTGAGGGAGGGAAGATCCTCCTTGAAAACCAAGGCCAAACGGTGTGATAGCTGGCCTGGGAATGTATCTTTGTAGTTGTGTGTGAATGTCCCCTCACAACCCTCCCCTTAGGAATCTCTTTCAAGTGTATCTTATAACTCTTGTATCAATGTATTGGCTTCATTCCTCTCAAGCCATCGGCTTGAGCCACCAGTAACGGTTAATCAATAAATGAAGTCTTTGTATCATCTCTGACTCCTTGTTGAATCCGTCTACTTGACACTAATATGCAAAGCAGTTCCTGCTACAAACAAAAAAAAGCCCTGGGAGCAAGGAAACCAAGACCGGCTCCTTCTGAGCTTACAGAGCAGTCTCCCTAACTAGGATGCCAGTCCAGGGTATGAACTTTATAGATCAGGATGGAAGGCTATTGGCCATTTACTTTAGCCGACTTCTCCTGAGCTACTAGCTGCAGTACCACTTTCTGTCTGTCTGTCTGGTGGTGGCGCTGCAGGGAAGTAGAGAGCAGGCCAGCAGTTCTCTCCAGTGGGAAGCTACTTCAGAAGAAGAAGACCGTAGATGTATACCCCGCCCTCCTCTCTGAATCAGAGTCTCAGAATGGCTCACAATCTCCTTTATCTTCCTCCTGCACAACAGACACCCTGTGAGGTGGGTGGGGCTGAGAGAGCTCTCCCAGAAACTGCCCTTTCAATGATAGCTCTGCAAGAGTTATGGCTGACCCAAGGCCATTCCAGCAGCTGCAGGTGGAGGAGTGGGGAATCAAACCTGGTTCTCCCAGATAAGAGTCCGCACACTTAACCACTACAGGGGAAGAAGGTCTATGAGAGCTATGGCTGACCCAAGGCCATTCCCGCAACTGCAAGTGGAGGAGTGGGGAATCAAACCCGGATCTCCCAGATAAGAGTCCGCGCACTTAACCACTACTGGGGAAGAAGGTCTATGAGAGCTATGGCTGACCCAAAGCCATTCCAGCAGGTGCAAGTGGAGGAGTGGGGAATCAAACCAGGTCCTCCCAGATAAGGGTCTGCACTCTTAACTACTACACCAAACTGGCTCTCAGAAGTGCAACGGTTATGATGCCTAGGCCCTAAGCAGGGCCTAGAGGCTGAAACCTTCCCCTTTGCACTGGTATTCAGTGTCTGAATATGGGGTTTTTCTTTAGTCATCATGTCTGTTAGATAGACCTGTGTGTGTGTAAAATGCAATCAAATCCAATTCATGGTAACCCCATGGCATATACAAGGCAAGAGGTGTACAAAGGTGGCGTGCCATTGCCTGCCTCTGTGTAGTGACCCTCGACTTCCTTGGGGGACCCCCTTAGAGAGAGCCAGTTTGGTGTAGTGGTTAAGTGCGCAGACTCTTATCTGGGAGAACCGGGTTTGATTCCCCACTCTTCCACATGCACCTTCTGATGTGACCTCTGGTCAGTCACAAGTTCTCACAGAACTGTTCCTCTCAAGAGCAGTTTCTGTCAGAGCTCTCTCAGCTCCACCTACCCCACAGGGCGTCTGTTGTGGGGAGGGGAAGGGAAAGGAGATTGTAAGCCACTCTGAGACTCCTTTGGGTGGTGAAGGGTGGGGTACAAATCCAGTCTCCTCCTCCTTCTTCTCCCAGGGCCACCGTGCCTAGCTTCTGAGATCTGACTCACACTTTCCCGGGTTATCCTCCCTGCATATCACACCTAATCCAATCAAACCTTCTATTGCGGCTTGCCTGCCTCTGTCATTCGAATTCTGAAATCGCTCCACTCTCCAAGATAGAAAGGCAGACAGACACACATTCTAGCTATAGCTGAAGAAGTGAGCAGTGACCCATGAAACCTCATACGCTACCACAATTTAAGGTGCTACTGTACTCTTAGGGCGTTTTCCCACAGAGCTTACCTCGGAGTGACGTCCCTCTTCACCGCACAGCGTCTGCGTGGATTTCCCACCAACTGCTCCGCATAACCAGGAAGTGCCGGACCTTTTGCGTCGCAGATGTAAACCGCTAAAAACCAGTTTACGTTAGCGACGCGAAAGCCATGGCTCTTTCTGCTTATGCGGAGCAGTTGGTGGGAAATCCGCGCAGACACTTTGCGGTGAAGAGGGACGTCGCTCCAAGGTAAGCTCTGTGGGAAAACGCCCTTACTCTTTTCTACTGCTGTACAGGCTAGCACAGCTACCCGTCTTGTTCTGGGACATCCAGTTCAGGAGTTGGGCGGCCGATAGACCTACCTTCCACAAATTGGTCTAATCCTCTTTTAAAGCCGTGTAAGCCTGTGGCCATCACTATGTCCTTGGGCAATACGTTCCATATTTGATTCACAGCTTGAGTCAATATTTCCTTTTGCCCATTCTCAGGGCTTTTTTGTAGCAGGAACCCCTTTGCATATTAGGCTGCACCCCCCTTGATGTAGCCAATCCTCCAAGAGCTTATAGAGCTCTTAGTACAGGGCCTACTGTAAGCTCCAGGAGGACTGGCTACATCAGGGATGTGTGGCCTAATATGCAAAGGAGTTCCTGCTACAAAAAAAAGCCCTGTGACCATCCTGAATTTACTGTCCATTAAATTCATTGGACATCTCCTTGTTAGTGGCCTAATCAGGGGTGGAATTCTAGCAGGAGCTCCTTTGGATATTAGGCCACACGCCCCTGATATAGCCAATCCTCCAAGAGCTTACAAAAAAGAGCCTTGTAATCTCTTGGCGGATTGGCTACATCAGGGGTGTGTGGTCTAATATGCAAAGGAGCTTCTGCTAGAATTCCACCCCTGGGTCTAATGATAAGGGTACAGGCAAGATGGAGACCCTGGGGAAGGCTGTTGAATCTACTGTTCCCTCCCACCCTCCCCCAAGAGTGTGAACATCTTTTGGAGGAATGAGTAACAAGGGGTGTTGTGGTCATTCTTTGTCTGCTAACTACGCCACAGACTCAGCTGAGAGACCAACAGCTTTTACTGAACCACATCTGATGTGGTGTTAGCCAAATTGCCCTAAAATTAGGTTTGGGGAATTAGTTTGGTGGGCAACTAGGCTCTAGCGAGATCAGGATCTGTGTATACAGAAGATATCTCCTTTGGAAGTCACCCAATAATGAGGAGATGTTGTCTAACAATCAATGGTATTTATTATAAAATAAAGACAACACATACAGGCCTAAGAAAACAGCATGAAATTTACAGAGGTAACATGAGGATGGACAAACAGAGCAATACAATTGCCTATCGTAGTCTTCCAGGAAGGCTCCAATGGCAATGAAAAAGGAGATGGGGGAAGGGCCCTCAACTGATCAGGTATTGGGGGTGTAAACAGCAGGGTAGGGGTACTGTAAGATGCACACCTGGGGGACGTTGGGTCAGAGGTTGTAAGGACTACCTTGAGCCCTTAGAGGGTAGAAGGTCCAAGGACCTATGACACGGGGTCAGATGGGACATGATGCTGCATCACATGGTACATTACCTCAGAAAAGGGAATGCTCCAAAGTGACAGTTTGGGCAAGGCATGGGTTGAGAGGATTAAAACAAGCTACACAAACTTATCTAGAATGACAATAGAGGGCCGAGTTGATATCTAAGGCGACACCCGATTTACACAATAGCTCTGGCTCTGGATTAAGACTGGTCTTCCTCTTACTCCTCTGGCTGGCACCGTCTTTGGTTGATCGTTCTGTTTGATAAAGGCTTGGGCCATCTGGCAGGATACATGGCTAAGATAAACATAATGGCCTTATGCAGATGTCTGAAGCAATCACTGGATACGTGGGGCTCCCGCTTCTCTCTCATGGAGTCTGGAAATGCAAGAAGGTGGTCGCTGGTGGTGTTAGCCTTGACAATGGCTTCCATCAAAAAGGGCTGAAAACCGCTTGACTGGACAGCTCATGGCGATGCGACTTCTTCCACTGCAGCGGCCGAGATGGTGCTTGCACGGAGAGGCTGGGAGATTGCTTTGCTTCTGGCTAGCACCCATTTCGGAGATAAAAAGTGCTGCTGTAAAGACGCCTTTAGTATACACATAAGTCTGTTATGAAATGGCAGGCCGAAACCCAAGTCTTAGCGCAGATGTGTGTGAGTTGAAACTCCAGCCACCCTGGCAACCAAAGCAGTGATCCCGATGTCCGTATATACACAAAAATAGGGGGTTCTCGCTCACAGGAGTGAAGTTCTGACTGGTTCGTAGAAGCCTCTTTTTGTTCTCGTAGGACTCCTGTACCCCTAAAGAAAGCATGAAAAAAAGACAGCATGTCCAGGGATGCTCAATTACCTTCAGGCACAGTCATCTTTTCCTTGCAATTGGACATATTCAGGCTATTCAGATGGAGATGAGCACTTTGCGGAACATTCAGTTTCCATAATCGCTACCGATGAGAATGAAACAAACCGCAGAATTACATGGTGTTTTCTCACAGCTGTCAGTGTCTGGTGGCGCGATCGCAGTCTTCAGCTTAAAGCATCCAATGTAAAAAGGGGGGGGGGGAAATAAAGTAATATTTGACATTTTGTGTTGAGAATTACTGCTTTGGTATCTCTGCGTGCCTCATTATGCTAGTGTAATTCGATGGCCATTAATGGTTGACGTGCTGGCTGAATCCGGATGAATTTGTGCATGCATGCATTCAGGGCTGGCACATGGAAGCAGGTGGGGTAAGTGCCTGTCTAGGGCACTACCCCACCTGGGAGCCCACCAGGTGCCCCCTTACTCCCTTACACTCTTTGGAGAGTGCACTCCCCCCACCTGGGGGCCCACCAGGCGCCCCCTTACTCCCTTATACTCTTTGCAGAGTACACTCTCCACTCTTTGGAGAGTGCACTCCAAAGAGTGCAGTGTTTTAGCGTCACCCCGCCACTTTCAACCTGAAAGTGGCGGGGCGCTGCTAAAACACCGCACTGTCCAAGGAGCAGGACATTTTAGTTGCACCCTGCTGCTTTTGGGATGAAAGCGGCCCAGTGGCGCCTTCATGGACCACCAAGCAATGTCTCCTCTAATTTCCCGCCCCCTACTGGAGAGCCAGTTTGGTGTAGTGGTTAAGTGTGCGGACTCTTATCTGGGAGAACCGGGTTTGATTCCCCACTCCTCCACTTGCAGCTGCTGGATTGGTCTTGGGTCAGCCATAGCTCTGGCAGAGGTTGTCCTTGAAAGGGCAGCTGCTGGGAGAGCCCTCTCCAGCCCCTCCCACCTCACAGGGTGTCTGTTGTGGGGGAGGAAGGTAAAGGAGATTGTGAGCCGCTTGTCAAGCATGGTAGAATTCCATTGGTAATTGATAGTTTTAGGGTGCCCCATAAAGCTGGCCTGTGAAATATCATGGAGGACCAAGGTCTGTTAACTCTGTTATTCTTTCCACCTCCCCCTTCTTACTTTATTGCTTGCGAAGTAGAAGTAGAGATAAATGAAACTAACTTAAGAAAAAGTAATCATTACCTTCCCGTACATTCCTGTTAGGGAGCGTGGCACATCTGGGGAAAGCAAGGATGGAGTCCTGATAACGCCAGGAGAATGTAGACATTTATGATAGTTTATGTGTGAGAGCGCATCCCTCGCCACCACCTTTTGAAATCCTTTTGAAGTATGCCTTAAAAGTATTGTATCAATGTATCTTTAGCATCACTCTCAAGAATCTGTTACACTGAAAGTATCGGTCTATCAATAAATGTAGTTTTGTATCAAAGCTGACTCCTAATTGAAACCGCATGCTTGACACCGCTCTGAGACTCTTTGGAGTGGGGGGCAAGATATAAATCCAGTATCTTCTTCTTCTTTTTCTACTGAGCAGAGTAGTTCACAGCCCGACTAATGGACCTGGCCCCACTGATGGACTTCCTGATGGCACCTGGTTTTTTGGCCACTGTGTGACATGAAGTGTTGGCAAACCACCTCTGTTGGTTCATCCCTTGCCTTGAAAACCCAACAGGGGTCACTGTAAGTTGGCTGCAACTTGACAGCACTTATCGTCCCGAAAGCAGCCTGGTGCAGCTGAAATGCTGCACTCTTTGGAGAGTGCAGTGTTTTAGTGGTGCCACGCCACTTTCATCCCGAAAGTGGCTGGGTGCAGCTAAAACGTCGCACTCTAAATTGCCATGCCACTAAAACGCCTAGCTCTTCAGAGGCTTCCAAGAGCCAGGTCGCCGTGCACAACGACGTCACTTGTGGCACACACACGTGTAAAATTAGAAGAAGAAGAATTGCAGATTTATACCCCACCCTTCTCCCTGAATCAGAGACTCAGAGTGGCTTACAATCTCCTATATCTTCTCCCCCCACAACAGACACCCTGTGAGGTGGGTGGGGCTGAGAGGACTCTCACAGCAGCTGCCCTTTCAAGGACAACCTCTGCCAGAGCTGTGGCTGACCCAAGGCCATTCCAGCAGGTGCAAGTGGAGGAGTGGGGAATCAAGCTCAGTTCTCCCAGATAAGAGTCTGCGCACTTAACCACTACAGGGGAAGAAGGTCCATGAGAGCTATGGCTGACCCAAGGCCATTCCAGCAGGTACAAGTGGAGGAGTGGGGAATCAAGCTCAGTTCTCCCAGATAAGAGTCTGTGCACTTAACCACTACAGGGGAAGAAGGTCCATGAGAGCTAAGGCTGACCCAAGGCCATTCCAGCAGGTGCAAGTGGAGGAGTGGGGAATCAAGCTCAGTTCTCCCAGATAAGAGTCTGCGTACTTAACCACTACAGGGGAAGAAGGTCTATGAGAGCTAAGGCTGACCCAAAGCCATTCCAGCAGGTACAAGTGGAGGAGAGGGGAATCAAGCTTATTTCTCCCAGATAAGAGTCTGCACACTTAACCACTACAGGGGAAGAAGGTCTATGAGAGCTATGGCTGACCCAAGGCCATTCCAGCAGGTGCAAGTAGAGGAGTGAGGAATCAAACCTGGTTCTCCCAGATAAAGAGTCTGCACACTTAACCACTACAGGGGAAGGTCTATGAGAGCTATGGCTGACCCAAGGCCATTCCAGCAGGTGCAAGTGGAAGAGTGGGGAATCAAACCCGGTTCTCCCAGATAAGAGATACTTAACCACTACAGGAGAAGAAGGTCTATGAGAGCTATGGCTGACCCAAGGCCATTCCAGCATCTGCAAGTGGAGGAGTGGGGAATCAAACCCGGTTCTCCCAGATAAGAGTCGGCACACTTAACCACTACAGGGGAAGGTCTATGAGAGCTATGGCTGACCCAAGGCCATTCCAGCAGGTGCAAGTGGAGGAGTGGGGAATCAAGCCCGGTTCTCCCAGATAAGAGTCCACACACTTAACAACTACAGGGGAAGAAGGTCTATGAGAGCTCTGGCTGACCCAAGGTCATTCCAGCAGCTGCAAGCGGAGGAGTGGGGAATCAAACCCAGTTC
Organism: Heteronotia binoei; assembly: GCF_032191835.1. Classification (NCBI taxonomy): domain Eukaryota; kingdom Metazoa; phylum Chordata; class Lepidosauria; order Squamata; family Gekkonidae; genus Heteronotia; species Heteronotia binoei. The sequence continues at coordinate 16,710,627 of NC_083229.1, read as the reverse complement.
TCCCAGATAAGAGTCTGCGCACTTAACCACTACAGGGGAAGAAGGTCTATGAGAGCTATGGCTGACCCAAGGCCATTCCAGCAGGTGCAAGTGGAGGAGTGGGGAATCAAGCCCAGTTCTCCCAGATAAGAGTCCACACACTTAACAACTACAGGGGAAGAAGGTCTATGAGAGCTATGGCTGACCCAAGGCCATTCCAGCAGGTGCAAGTGGAGGAGTGGGGAATTAAGCCCGGTTCTCCCAGATAAGAGTCCACACACTTAACAACTACAGGAGAAGAAGGTCTATGAGAGCTATGGCTGACCCAAGGCCATTCCAGCATCTGCAAGCGGAGGAGTGGGGAATCAAGCTCAGTTCTCCCAGATAAGAGTCTGTGCACTTAACCACTACAGGGGAAGAAGGTCTATGAGAGCTCTGGCTGACCCAAGGTCATTCCAGCAGCTGCAAGCGGAGGAGTGGGGAATCAAACCCGGTTCTCCCAGATAAGAGTCTGCGCACTTAACCACTACAGGGGAAGAAGGTCTATGAGAGCTATGGCTGACCCAAGGCCATTCCAGCAGCTGCAAGTGGAGGAGTGGGGAATCAAGCCCGGTTCTCCCAGATAAGAGTCTGCGCACTTAACAACTACAGGGGAAGAAGGTCTATGAGAGCTATGGCTGACCCAAGGCCATTCCAGCAGGTGCAAGTGGAGGAGTGAGGAAACAAACCTGGTTCTCCCAGATAAGAGTCTGCACACTTAACCACTACACCAAACTGGCCCTCCAGTTACGGGGTGGTGATGGTGCAGGGATCAGCCTCCAGCAGCAGAACCCCTAGCGTCAGGCCTGCTTGCATGGCAAACTGTAGAAGACTGATTTCATGAGGATGGAAAGTGCTGTCAAGTTGCAGCAAACTTATGGTGACCCCGTTGGGTTATCAAGGCAAGGGATGAATGGACAGAGGTGGTTTGCTATTGCCTGCCTCTGCACAGCAACTCTGGACTTGGCAGCAACGTTCTCTCTAACCTGCCTCTCATGGACACAGGAAGCCCTGCTCAGCAGCAATCTGGAATCTCACAAAGTCTTGCACCGCCAGTGGGCCATTTTAAGATTACCGCAGTTATATTCTGCTCAGGTTAAGAACATAAGAGAAGCCATGTTGGATCAGGCCAATGGCCCATCCAGTCCAGCACTCTGTGCCACACAGTGGCCAAAAACCCAGATGCCATCAGAAAGTCCATCAGTGGGGTCAGGTTCATTAGTGGGGCTGTGAATTACTCTGCTCAGTAGGGGTGGGGGATTAGAGGAGACATTGCTTGGTGGTCTCCCATCCCAAACCCAACCCTTGGTGGTCTTCAGTCCAAGTACTAACCAGGGCTGATGCTTCCCAGCTTCCTAGATCTGACAAGATCAGACCAGTAGTCCATCTCGTCCAGCATCCTGGTTCTGGGATTCATAGGATTAGCACCTCTGAATGTGGAGGTTCCCCTAGGTCACTATGGCAGATATCCATTGATAGATCTGTCCTCCAGAGCCACCCCCATACCTGATCTTCGGGTCATGCTGGAAGAAGAAGAAGATGATATTGGATTTATTTCCCACCCTATACTCTGAATATCATAGTCTCAGAGCGGTCACAAACTCCTTTTACCTCCCCCTGCCCCACAACAGACACCCTGTGAGATAGGTGGGGCTAAGGGAGCTCTTACAGCAGTTGCCCTTTCAAGGACAACTCCTACGAGAGCTACGGCTGACCCAAGGCCATTCCAGCAGCTGCAAGTGGAGAAGTGGGGAATCAAATCCGGTTCTCCCAGATAAGAGTCCGTACACTTAACCACTACATTAAACTGGCTCTCTTAGTCTCTTGCTTCACCTCCCTTCATCATTTCACTTGGTCTGGACACTATACTTCTGTTGATCCAGCAGGGCTCTTCATATGTTCTTAAGGGGACCCACAGTTTATGGGTTAATCAAGTACCAGGCTAACAGCGGAACAGTTGAGAGGAATACCCATTAGCCCATTAGCTTTTGCTTCTGCAGATATTGTGTTGTTGACTTGTCTTCTGGGTGTGCGCAACATCCGACTACATTGCAGCAGCATTTGCTCTGATGTCGCAGGATTACAGGATTTAGCCTGCCAGGGTTCTTTCACTGGCATCAGTCATCAGGAAAAGATTGATCATTTCCATCATATCCCCCAATTTAATTTGCTTCAGTGCCATCTGCTGCCACCCCTGAGTCTGTTACCCTTTTTAAAAAACAAAACAAAAACAACCCCGTATTTAAAAAAAAAAACTTGTCCTCACGTTTCTTCTCCCCATCCCCAAAACTTCAGCCCAGCCTCGCTTCCCGAAAATAACTCTGACAGTCAATGCTGTTTGCCATTTTGCTTCCTTCACCCCTAAGCAAAGTGCATAGAAAAAAAACATTTCAAACAACAACATCTGTGGTACCATCTGTGGTGCTATTCCTTTTGGCACCATCGACAAACTGCGGATGACTACATGCTTGCCACGAACGCTTCAAGGAAAACAAGAAGCAGGCGCACCATCTTTCTGGAAGATAGTTCTAGACTTCTTACGGATACTCATGAGTAGTGGTGGAGGTAAGTGCTGTTAAGTTGCAGGCAATGTATGACAAGCTCACAAGGTTTTCGAAGCGAAACACTGCAGAGGTGGTTTGGTATTGCTTGCCTCTGCGTAGCAACCCTGGACTTCTTGGTGGTCTCCCATCCAAGTTCGAACCAAGGTTGACCCTGCTTAGCTTCCAAGGTCTGACAAGATCAAGCTTGCTGGGCCATCTAGGTCAGTGTGGTGACTCCATAGGGCTTCCAACGCAAGAGATGTTCAGGAGTGGTTTGCCATTGCCTGCCTCTGCGTAGCAACCCTGGACTTCTTGGTGGTCTCCCATCCAAGTTCTAACCAAGGTTGACCCTGCTTAGCTTCCAAGATCTGACAAGATCAAGCTTGCCGGTGTCAGGCCATGCTTCATTGAAGTTAATGATGCTCTATGACTATGCTTATTTTATGTCTACTAATATTATTACTGAATAAAATATCATGCTACTAATACTGTGCCCTGCAAGAGAAGGAGGAGGGGTGGGAACGAAGGTGCCAAAACTCCAAAGGCCAGTAGAGGCCTTTGAAGTGCAGAGTGCCAAGCTTGCCTCCCCGGCGCCTTCCTAGCGGAGCAAGGACACACCAGGGGGGAGAGTGCATCCATCACCGGTACAAGATAAGCAGGCGTGTGAAAGTATTGCTTATAGGGACAACTGTAGTTTTATTATGAGAAGTAGTTTAAAGCCCTAGTATTTGATGTGTATTCATAAATACCAATGGCTCAAGCTATCTGTTATCAGTTTCAATGAACTCATGTAGAGAGTAACATTGTTGTAATCAATAAATGAAACTTAGTTTTGAACAAAGACAAGTTTGGTCATTTTGAAACTTCAATGAACCCTTTGTTGACAGCCGGGCCATCTAGTTCAGTGTGGTGACTCCATAGGGCTTCCAACGCAAGAGATGTTCAGGAGTGGTTTGCCATTGCCTGCCTCTGCGTAGCAACCCTGGACTTCTTGGTGGTCTCCCATCCAAGTTCGAACCAAGGTTGACCCTGCTTAGCTTCCAAGGTCTGACAAGATCAAGCTTGCTGGGCCATCTAGGTCAGTGTGGTGACTCCATAGGGCTTCCAACACAAGAGATGTTCAGGAGTGGTTTGCCGTTGCCTGCCTCTGCGTAGCAACCCTGGATTTCCTCGGTGGTCTCCCATCCAAATACTACCAAGGGCTAACGCTGCTTAGCTTCTGAGATGTGCTAAGAAATGTCAGCAAACTTCAGAAACCACTGTTGTTGTTTTTGGACGGCAGAGTAATTAACACAGCAGAGGTGCACAATCTGTGTAGATAAAGCTTTATTCAGGAACTAATATATTTGATAGGGAAGAAGAGATATAGGGATAGACAGCCCTCAGATTCAGTGGGAGCTCACAGGAGCACAGCTCCTGAACCTTTCTGAGAGTTCCTCCTCCTCCTCCTGAGAGTTCCACCTCCTTGTCCATTGAATAGTAGATGCAGCTGCATAACAATCTCTGGATGAGCTCCACCACCTATTTTTCTACAAAACGACCCCTGGGAATAGGGTCCTAGCTACATCATTTGCTGACCGAGGGTAAGTGTGGAACTTCCAAGAAGAAGGAAAGTAGGAAGAACTTCCTGACGGAGCCAGGAACAGGCTTCCTCGGGAGGTGGTGGACTCTCCTTCTTTGGAGGCTTTTTAAGCTGAGGCTAGACGTATACAGCAGTGCTGATTCTGTGACTTAAGCAGATCATGAGAGGGAGGGCAGGAAGGGTTACACCTGTGCTTAGTTCATTTCGTGGCCCTATCTCACATGCCCAGAAAAATGCTGTTCACCACTTTGGGATAAGGAAGCAATTTTCTCCAGACCAGTTTGGCCAGCGATCCTGGAGGGATTTTTCTTTTTTGGCCATCTTCTGGGCATGAAACAGCGGCCATTGGGAGGTGTGGAAAGGGGTGGCGCTGGGGTTTTTGCCACCCCAGGCTGCCAGCACGGCTGAGTCCCCTCATGAGGGGGTCTGAGCAATGCCATAGCTCCTCCTTCCTCCATCCGTCTGCCAGGTGGGGGAAGAAGAAGAAAATATTGGATTTATATCCCGCCCTCCACTCCGAAGAGTCTCAGAGCGGCTCACAATCTCATTTCCCTTCCCCCCCCCCACAGCCTACACCCTGTGAGGTAGATGAAGATATTGGATTTATATCCCGCCCTCCACTCCGAAGAGTCTCAGAGCGGCTCACAATCTCCTTTACCTTCCCCCCACCCACCCACAACAGACACCCTGTGAGGTAGATGAAGATATTGGATTTATATCCCACCCTCCACTCTGAAGAGTCTCAGAGCAGCTCACAATCTCCTTTACCTTCCTCCCCCACAACAGACACCCTGTGAGGTAGATGAAGATATTGGATTTATATCCCGCCCTCCACTCCGAAGAGTCTCAGAGCGGCTCACAATCTCCTTTCCCTTCCTCCCCAACAACAGACACCCTGTGAGGTGGGTGGGGCTGGAGAGGGCTCTCACAGCAGCTGCCCTTTCAAGGACAACCTCTGCCAGAGCTATGGCTGACCCAAGGCCATGCTAGCAGGTGCAAGTGGAGGAGTGGGGAATCAAACCCGGTTCTCCCAGATAAGAGTCCGCACACTTAACCACTACACCAAACTACACCAAAGGGGCCGCAGGACAGCCTGCCTCACTCTGAGGCTTTCTCTCTTTGCAGGGGAGGCAGCTTCAGAGCAACGCCACTCTCTGGCGTTGCTCTGAAGACCACAAACTGGGGCGCAATTCCGCCTCTCTCAGCTTCCGGGGTCTGTGACCGTGGAAGCTGAGAGCAGTGGAGGTCTGTAGGTGAGGTGGTGCCAACTCCCACACGCCGGCCCTGGGGGGAAGGGTGGTGTGTGTGTGGGGAGAGTTTTTTTAAAACATTTTTTTTAATTTTTATTATAACCAAAAATATGCTTTGTATTACAAATCATAATTATAAAATTATAATTATAAAAATTATAATTATAAAAAAATACAAAACAAATCCTTTATTTACAGAAGAACATAAGAGAAACCATGTTGGATCAGGCCAATGGCCCATCCAGTCCAACACTCTGTGTCACACAGTGGCCAATATATGTGTGTGTGTATACACACACACACCCATATATATATATATATATATATATATATATATATATATATATATATATATATATGCTGTTGCTAATAGCCACTGATGGACCTCTGCTCCATATTTTTATCCAATTCCCTCTTAAAGCTGGCTATGCTTGTAGCCGCCGCCACCTCCTGTGGCAGTGAATTGAAGTACTTCAATCATTACTTACATTCAAGGTATCTAACTTAAACAACAATGAAATCCAACGTTTCAGGAGGCAATTTTTCACTTTCGGATGCATTAGAATTAACACATTCCAAATACGGGAGCCATTTTTCTATTATGGTATTTTTCAGTGTTGGTGTTTCCATTAGTAGTAGTTGTGTAGAAATCTTATCTTGAAGAATTATGTCTCTCACTTTAATACTCCATTCCTCCACCGATGGGACCTTATTACTCTTCCAAAATTGAGCTACCGAGTTTTTACCAGCCAACAGTAACATAGAAATAAGTTCCAAACGTAGGGGGGGTAGACCAATTTTCTGGCCACAAATTCAGTAGAATTACTTCTGGGTTTAGAGGTACCAATGAATTTCCTGCATTGTGCAGGGGGTTGGTCTATAACACCATAGGGAGTTCCCTTCCTACTCTATGATTCTGCGTCCTAAGTTCTACACAGCCCTAGCACAATAACATTGAAGGCTGCTGTTCCAGTGAACGTTCATCCCATTTTTGTTTTTCTCAGCAAGTTAATTTGCAATTTCGTTATTTACTCACCCTGAGTTCATCTTGTTTATACAGAAATTCCAAATTAATAGGCCGATTATTACCAATTATAATTAAAATCTGCAAGTGTCTCCTAATTAATAACTTCGCTGACATTAATGTTTGACAGAAATTGCAGCTACTTGTTACAGGCTGGGCTGAGGGCGCCTGGATTTCTAATCTCCTTCTAAGGTATCACCCAACCTGTCCTACACAATATCGCCCATCCTCCTGCAGAAGCTAACTGGGCAAAATCAACATGCCTGTACATGTACATTCTCTCTGTTGTGGTCCCCACTTCATGGAATGGCCAATCTGATGAGGTTAAGGCCCTATAAGGCCTGGGGCCTGCATATCTTTGGGACTGCCTCTCCCCATACGAGCCCCCACCCCCCCGGACTTTGAGATCATCTACACAACATCTTCTTGTGATGCCTGATCCTAAAGACGTCCAGTTGGCCTCAACAAGGGACAGGGCCTTTTCAATCCGGGCCCCTACCTGGTGGAATGAGCTCCCGTTGTAGATCCGAACCCTGCGGGATTTACCCCAGTTTCACAGTGCCTTTAAGACAAAGCTCTTCTGCCAGGCTTTTAATCTACCGGGCATCCTCGGAAACCTTCCCCCAGGCACTTTTCTATCCATGTGCTTGAGTGGGGTCAGGGGTCTGAGTTACAACCTTAAGTGGTGCCAACGACCTGAAGCTGTGCTAAGTGGTGTTAACTAGCTGAAATTGTACCAACTGCTGAACTATGGCCTCAGGCTGTACTATTGTTGGAGTTATGGTCTTCTATTTTAACCTGTATGTATTATGTTTATGAGATGTTTTAAATTTGTTGTGTTTTATTTGATATGTTTTATTGTTATTGCAATGTTTTAATGTTGTAAGCCACTCTGAGCCTGCTTTGCAGGATAGGGCGGGGAATAAATTGCAAATTAAATTAAATTAAAGGAAGGAAGGATCTCACTCTTCTGCCTTTCCGCAAACTATATGAAATTGACTTATTTGAGGGGATTCTTAACCCAGTTTAGTGTAGTGGTTAAGTGTGCAGACTCTTATCTGGGAGAACCGGGTATGATTCCCCACTCCTCCACTTGCAGCTGCTGGAATGGCCTTGGGACAGCCATAGCTCAAGTTGTCCTTGAAAGGGCAGTCTTTCACCTTTTTTATTTATTAGCTTCTTTGACCAATGGTCTTAAGATCAAGATAAAACAAGACAGTGAATACAAAACTATTCTTAACCCAGTTTAGTGTCGTGGTTAAGTGTGCGGACTCTTATCTGGGAGAACCGGGTATGATTCCCCACTTTTCCACTTGCAGCTGCTGGAATGGCCTTGGGTCAGCCATAGCTCTCATAGACCTTCTTCCCCTGTAGTGGTTAAGTGCGCAGACTCTTATCTGGGAGAACCGGGTTTGATTCCCCACTCCTCCACTTGCACCTGCTGGAATGGCCTTGGGTCAGCCATAGCTCTCATAGACCTTCTTCCCCTGTAGTGGTTAAGTGTGTGGATTATCTGGGAGAACCGGGTTTGATTCCCCACTCCTCCACTGGCAGCTGCTGGAATGGCCTTGGGTCAGCCATAGCTCTCATAGACCTTCTTCCCCTGTAGTGGTTAAGTGTGCAGACTCTTATCTGGGAGAACCGGGTTTGATTCCCCACTCCTCCACTTGCAGCTGCTGGAATGGCCTTGGGTCAGCCATAGCTCTCATATACCTTCTTCCCCTGTAGTGGTTAAGTGTGTGGGCTCTTATCTGGGAGAACCGGGTTTGATTCCCCGCTCCTCCACTTGCACCTGCTGGAATGGCCTTGGGTCAGCCATAGCTCAAGTTGTCCTTGAAAGGGCAGTCTTTCACCTTTTTTATTTATTAGCTTCTTTGACCAATGGTCTTAAGATCAAGATAAAACAACAAGACAGTGAATACAAAACAAGGGCAGCTCCTGTGAGAGCTCTCTCAGCCCCACCTTAGAGCTGCCAATCCCCAGTTAGGGGCAGGAGATCCCCCAGTTTGGAGGCCCTCCCCCTGCATCAGGGTCATCAGAAAGCAAGGGGGGGAGGAAAATGTCTGCTGGGCACTCCATTATTCCCTATGGAGACCAATTCCCATAGGGTATAATGGAGAATTGGTCCTTAGGTATCTGGGGCTCTGGGTGAGCTATTTTTTGAGGTAGAGGCACCAAATGTTCAGCATAGCATCCAATGCCTCTTCTCAAAATACCTGCAAAGTTTCAAAAAGATTGGACCAGAGGGTCCAATTCTATGAGCCCCCAAAGAAGATGCCCCTATCCTTCATTATTTCCAATGGAGGGAAGGCATTTAAAAGGTGTGTGGTCTCTTTAAATGTGATAGCCAGGACTCCCTTTGGAGTTCAGTTATGTTTGTCATAACCTTGGTCCTGGCTCCACCCCAATGTCTCCTGGCTCCACCCCCAAAGTCCCCAGATATTTCTTGAATTGGACTTGGCAACCCTATCTCACCTACCTCACGGGGTGTCTGTTGTGGGGGAAGAAGACAAAGGAGATTGTGAGCTGCTCTGAGACTCTGATTCAGAGAGAAGGGTGGGGTATAAATTTATGGTCTTCTTCTATACTATGTCTGCAAGCTCTGAGTTGGGACATATCCAGAGATTTGGGGGTGGAGCCTAGGGAAGGCAGGATTCGGGGAGAGGAGGGACCTCTATATAATGTTGTAGAGATCACCCTCCAAAGCAGTCATTTGCACCAGGAACTGATCTTAGTTGTCTGGAGATCAATTGTAAGATCAAGATATCTCCAGGTACATGGAGTTTTGTCAACCTTAGACTATACAACTAAATTCTGAAGTAATGAATACAACTAAATTCTGAACTAATGAAATGGTTCAGAAAGATCGTTGGTGAAGGGATAAGGACTGTGGACTCTACAGTTTGAGTTGAGCTCTACAGTATTGTTGTGATATGACGTCACTTCCGGTTTTGTACCATCAGCAGAACATCAAATCCTTCCCCCCTTCTCATTTTTGTCTCACTGCCTTGCTGAGTGGCATTAGGGAATGGGGGGCTTGGGTTAGAGTGGGAGACATTCTCCCACCCATTCTAGCATGATGAAGAGGTTCGAGAGCTGGGGGTTGGGACTGTAGGAACCTGGGTTCAAATCCATGTTTAGCCATGAAGTTCACTGCCAGAACAAATCAACCAGTATCATAATTCCCCTGTATACATCGATGGTGCGGTCTCATTTGGAGTACTGTGTGCAGTTCTGGTCGCTGCACCTCAAAAAGGATATTATAGCATTGGAGAAAGTCCAGAAAAGGGCAACTAGAATGATTAAAGGGCTGGAACACTTTCCCTATGAAGAAAGGTTGAAACGCTTGGGACTCTTTAGCTTGGAGAAACGTCGACTGCGGGGTGACATGATAGAGGTTTACAAGATAATGCATAGGATGGAGAAAGCAGAGAAAGAAGTACTTTTCTCCCTTTCTCACAATACAAGAACTCATGGGCATTCGATGAAATTGCTGAGCAGACAGGTTAAAACGGATAAAAGGAAGTACTTCTTCACCCAAAAGGTGATTAACACGTGGAATTCACTGCCACAGAAGGTGGTGGCGGCCACAAGCATAGCCACCTTCAAGAGGGGTTTAGAGAAAAATATGGAACAGAGGTCCATCAGTGGCTATTAGCCACAGTGTGTGTGTGTATATATATATAAAAAATTTTTGCCACTGTGTGACACAGAGCGTTTTCGCACTGACCTTAATCGGGAGCGACGTCCCTCTTCACCGCGCAGCGTCTGTGCGGATTTCGCACTAATTGCTCCGCAGAACCTGGAAGAGCCGCAAAGTCCCGCAGCTTTTGCGTCGCAAATGTAAACTGGTTTTTGGCCAGCTTACATTTGTGGCGCAAAAGCCGCGGGACTTTGCGGCTCTTCCGGGTTCTGCGGAGCAATTAGTGCAAAATCCACGCAGACGCTGCGCGGTGAAGAGGGACGTCACTCCCGATTAAGGTCAGTGCGAAAACGCTCACAGAGTGTTGGACTGGATGGGCCATTGGCCTGATCTAACATGGCTTCTCTTATGTTCTTATGTACTGGAGGGTCTTGGGCTAGTCATTATTGCTTGGAAACGCGAACTGCATTGTTTCAAAATAACAACTGGTTATTCTCATTAGTATAAAAACCAGACCCGCTGATAATTAAAGTAAACTGACCTTTCTCATTCCTTATTTTTTCCTTTTAGTTCCTTTCGTTCCTTCTTCGACCTTATTAACAAAGGCCACCTTTGTAGCAGCTGAGTAGAACTTCTCCAGCTGGGTGCTTTCTTCAACATCTGCAAGCAGAAGAACTGCCCCGCTGCCGACTTAGTACACCCACCTTGAAAAAACATCACAGCTTTTGAGATCCTTGTTGCTACTTGGCTTTGTTTCTGCATCGATTCCATCTTTTGATGATTTTGACCAGGGATGTCGAACTCGTTTGTTATGAGAGCCGAATCTGACATAAATGAGACCTTATTGGGCCAGGCCATATTGGGCTGGGCCATGTGTGTACCTATTTAAGATTAGGTAGCAAAGATATAAACTTTATAAAGGACGCAAACACCATTTTTTAAAAAAAAAACTTAAAACATGATTAAAGCGTTAGAACTCATTGGTCTTAAAGGTGTTTTCTTTGTATTTCTCCCATGGGATCCAGAGAATTAGGCAAAGGAAGCTCTGGCTCTTTCCTTCCTTCTCCAGGGGACCAGGAGGGGGAGGAGCCTCAGCCAACAGAAGGAAGAGAGGCTTGGCTCAGTAGCTCTGCTGTACAATTGAGAGAGCCTGGCAAAGCGAGCTATCCTTCCCCCCTCCCTCCCCAAGGGAAGAGCCTCAACAATTGGAGAAAATAGAGGTTTTGCTCCATAGCTTCTGTGCGATTGAGCAAGCCTGGCAAAGCAAGCTGTGATGCAGAGGGAAGCAAGAGAGAGGGAGAAGGAAGCTGACGACAGCCAGTTGCTCAGGGGGCTGATAGGAGCCCTCCAGGGGTCTGATTTGGCCCTCGGGCCACGTTTGACACCCCTGATTTTGATGCTGTAGGCTAGACCTGATGATCCAGGATAGAAGTCAGCAGGGAGAACAGTTCAGCGAATCCTTCAACATTCATAGAAATCTTCTCTATCACTGTTAAATGTTGATCATTCATTGCGATGTTCCTTTTCGCAATTCAGAAATCTGGAGAGATCACTTATGGAACACAACTTTGGGATTCCTTCCCTAGGGAAATTCATCTGTCTCCCTCCATATGTGTCTTCCCCTAGTGGGCGAAGACTTTCTTGTTTCATTTCGCAAAACCCCAGTAAGAGATATTGGTGCTGGCGCTGTATGCACATCTTTTCCTTCCTGAATGTGGATATACACTCCATAGAGCTACAATTCATTCTGATCTGGATTACAGAGATATTTGGACTGTGAATAGCAACCTGAAAAATGATTTTTGAGGGTACTAATTTATTCCAATAACGACGTGAGATTTATCCAGTTAATGAACCTACTTCATGGGTATGTTTTCTGCGTTTTAACAATTTATTGATAGCATATGGTTACACAACTTAATTATTTCTTAGTTATTTCAGTATTAGCCCATATGACATTTCAATCCCCCCTCCCTCCTATATTGACTTCCCCGAGGTTATAAATTCAAATTCAATACTAAAGGTACTACTAACTAATCCAAATTCAATATATATGTTCTTACTACTAAAAAATTGTCCAATGTCTTTTTACTTTCCACTCTTTTTCCATATATCCTTTAAATTTCCTCCACTCCCTTTTGAATATCTCTAAATCATAGTCTCTTAGGGTGTTTTCGCACTCACGTTTTACTGGCGCCACGACCCTCCTGACGCCGGCGAATCTGCATGGATTTCGCAACAGAAGCGCCGGCGCTCCCAGAAGCGCCGGCGCTTTCCGTCGCTAAGCCAGCGCAAACGTTTTCCTGCATCTTTGCGATTTCCGTTTGCGCTGGCTTAGCGACGGAAGTAGCCGGCGCTTCTGGGAGCGCCGGAGCTTCTGGTGCGAAAGCCATGCAGATTCGCCGGCGTCAGGATGGTCGTGGCGCCAGTAAAACGTGAGTGCGAAAACGGCCTTAGTGTTCTAGTTAGTTTGTCCATTTCACACCATTATAAAACTTTCATGGTCCAGTCCCATTTCTCCGGTATTTTTTCTTGCTTCCAAAGCTGCGCGTATAATGTCCTAGCAGCTGATAGCAGGTACCAAATTAAAGTCCTGTCTTCCTTTGGAAATTTTTCTAATTGTAATCCAAGCAAAAACGTCTCTGCAGTTTTCTTAAAATCATAGCCCAAAATTTTGGAGATTTCTAGTTGTATCATCTTCCAGTATTCTTTCGCTTTTTCACATGTCCACCACATATGGAAGAAAGAACCTTCATGTTTTTTACATTTCCAACATCTATCCGACATTTTCTTGCTCATCTTAGCCAGTTTTTTCGGGGTCATATACCACCTGTACATCATCTTAAAACAGTTCTCTTTTATACTCTGACAAGTTGATATCTTCATTGAGTTCTTCCAAAGGTGCTCCCATGCATCCATTTGTATTTCTCTGTTCACATTGATTGCCCATTTGACCATTTGAGACTTTACTACTTCTTCTTCTGTAGACCATTTCAATAATAACTTATATACTTTTGAAATCAGTTTTTCTTCATGGGTATGTTTTAAAGCTTAGGTCCAAAACGTTGTATTTGGTATTTTGAATCATTTTAATTTATAGTGTATATTTTAAAAAATTGTACCCCTGGGGAGGAGGGAAGGCAGCATGGTATATAGCCTGATTTCATCAGATCTCGGAAGCTAAGCAGGTTCAGTACTTGGATATGGCATCACCAAGGAAAACCCTATCAAGGAAGGCAGTGGCAAACCACCTTCGGTCATCTCTTGCCTTCAAAACCCCTTGCTGGGCTCACCATCCGTTGGCTGCAAATTGATGGCGCTTTACACACACATACCACTGAGAAAGGCCTTGGCTGAAACATGTTTGGTTTCAATGGTATTATTATTTGTCATTTGCAGGGGTGGAATTCTAGCAGGAGCTCCTTTGCCTATTAGGCCACACACCCCTGATGTAGCCAATCCTCCAAGAGCTGACAAAAAAAGAGACTAAGATGCGAAAGAGCTCCTGCTAGAATTCCACCCCTGGTCATTTGTAATACATTAAAGCTATGTTAATGTAACATATTGTAACTCACTCATATTTTTACCTTACTATTGAAGCTTTTCGCCAGCCATCTTGGTTAGCTGGTGCGGTATATTCATATATTATTACTGAATTAAATGCCTCCCCACCCCCAATGTTTTCATGTTTTCTACCTTGGGGACCCTGATTGGCTAGAAAGGTGGGATAAAAAAGTTTTGAATAAATAAAACATCATGTTCATGCAGAAGTTAGCCTGTCAGCTTCAAGGACCTAGACGTCAATAACTTTGCCTGCCTGTAGGAGGAGGGTATTATCTTTTCTATCCCCAATCCGCACTCCTCGTTTTGAGTTGTTGTACTTCATGTGTTCTCTTTTTTTTATTATTATTGCTGACTCTTTGGAGCTGATTTTGTATCTGAAATAGAAGAAGAAGAAGACTGCAGATTGATACTCCACCCTTCTCTCTGAATCAGAGACTCAGAGCTGCTTACAATCTCCTATATCTTCTCCCCCCACAAGAGACACCCTGTGAGGTAGGTGGGGCTGAGAGGGCTCTCACAGCAGCTGCTCTTTCCATGACAACTCTGCAATAGCTACGGCTAACCCAAGGCCATTTCAGCAGCTGTAAGCAGAGAAGTGAGGAATCAAACCTGGTTCTCCCAGATAAGAGTCCGCACACTTAACCACTACACCAAACTGGCTCTCCCCACCGGAAGAAACTACACAAATATTTCAATGAATATATACAGGGCCTTTTTTGTAGAGAAAGCCCAGCAAGGGCTTATTTGCATTTTAGGCCACACCCTGTGACACCAAGGCAGCTGGAACTGTGTTACTGTGTGTTCCTGTATGAACATATGAAGCTGCCTTATACTGAATCAGACCCTTGGTCCATCAAAGTCAGTATTGTCTTCTCAGACTGGCAGTGGCTCTCCAGGGTCTCAATATGTATATACGTGTGTGCATATAAACTATATGTTGAGCACAGAGTTTTCCACTTACATTGTGGGCTTGTGGGTTCATGATCTAACTTCCTTAAAAACTCTTCTCCTAGCCAGGAATAAAGTGAGCTGCTTGAAGAAAATGAACTGCTAGAAGAAAACGAAACTTTATCGTTTATAGAAAAGCAAAATACAACACAATAGGGAAGAGAGAAATTTTGGCAGGGACTAGAAGAGGGCTGTTACAATCCCTTACAGGCAAATCTGCATTACAAATGGAGTTCGGGATACTCTCAGGTGGAATTCTTGCTCACAAGGCTCCACAGCTTAGAGGGAGTATCCAGGGGTGGAATTCTAGCAGGAACTCCTTTGCATATTAGGCCACACACCCCTGATGTAGCCAATCCTCCTCCAAGAGCTTACCAAAAAGAGCCCTGTAAGCACATGGAGGATTGGCTACATCAGGGGCATGTGGTCTAATATGCAAAGGAGCTCCTGCTAAAATTCCACCCCTGCTCATATCTGACAAAGTGAGCTCTGAGTCTCGAAAGATGTTGCTCTTTGAGGGATTACTGGATTCTGCCCTTCTGAAGACCACCTGAAACAACGTGCATCATGATGTAAATTTTCCCTTGGAAATAGGCCAACCGCTCTCCGATGCCTGAATGAGCTTCACAGAGTGTAGACCCCGACTCACGGAAACAAGATGTGATCAGGCCTACCAAGCATATCGACATAAAGTATTGCAAAGAAGAAATAGTTATCAAGCTAACCTCATGCCCAATGGAAGTCTCGATTGCAGATATTCTCATCCACCAGCTCCCGAGAAGGCAGTTTGGAACTCTATGAACAAAGATGAATCTTGTAGGCTGTCATGAGACATCAAGAGAATGTGCTGGTGGGGCTGAGAGGGCTCTCACAGCAGCTGCTCTTTCCATGGCAACTCCTGCAATAGCTATGGCTAACCCAAGGCCATTTCAGCAGCTGTAAATGGAGGCTGTCATGAGACATCAAGAGAAAATGTTGGAAATGAAGGACTTTGCCCTGTCTCTTAGCTTCAGTCTTCAGAGGGGGCCTGTAGAGTCTGAAAGATAGATAAGTCAGGACCCCGGACTTCATTCCTTTCTTTTGCTCTGATGCTATCTTTTAATGTATAGATTGCTATTCTCAGGGAATCTTCCTTCCTTCCAGCTTGCAGAGAGGGGGAGCACATCCAGGGCTTTTTTTTATAGCAGGAACTCCTTTGCATATTAGGCCGCACCCCCTGATGTAGCCAATCATCCTGGAGCTTACAGTAGGCCTTGTACTAAGAGCCCTGTAAGCTCTTGGAGGATTGACTACATCAGGGGGTGTGGCCTAACATGCAAAGAAATTAGGATTGCCAAGTCTAACTCAGATAATATCTGGGGACTTGGGGGTGGAATCAGGAGACTTTCCCTAAAATAAATAAATTAAAACACAGCAATGCAGTTCCCCTGAATACAGTCTTCAATTCCTCACCCAAGTAGCTGCAAATCATCTCTCTCTCTTTCACACACAAACACACACACAAACACAAGAGAGAAGCAAAAATAAAACAGCTTGCAAGCTCACACACGTGTGGTCTTAATGGGGCAATTTACTCACGAGTTGCTGAACTTCCAATAACACAGAGAAACCAAAGGTTCAAGTTTACCCATCTCTGAAAAGACTGTACAACAAATGGAGGGTTTCACAGACACTGGGAGCAGCCACATTGTTCTGCCTGCTCACTCCACTCCCATTCAGCCTTAAAGACACAGACACACCATCCATCACAGACACACAGGAAGCCTTTGCAAGCGTTCTCCTCACGTTCTGAAGGGGAAAGGCACATGGTAGCTGTGGGGGCGGAGCTTCCCCCTGCTGGCCAGCTGACTGGGGGTGGGGAGGAGCCTGGGAAAGTGGAAGCACCCCTGCTGGGACCTGGGGATTGGCAAGCCAAAAAGTAATTTCTACCAAAAACAAAGCCCTGAGCATATCTGTATTTTGCGCACATGCACACACACAAAAGAAATATGAGGGGGGAAGTCTTTAGCAACAAGAAAATGGACCGGCTAGGCCAGCTTCACAGCAGAGATAAGCTTCTCCCTCTCCTGTTCTGCTTTTCCCGGCGCAGTTCATGCTCACATGTAGAAAATGTGGAAGTACAAATCCTGAGCAGCTACACTCAGTCCCTAGAAAACAACGAGGGGAAGGTTTTGAAACATCACAACCATAATTAAGCCATCAGCGCACCTCACAGAAACAAAAACCCGAGCCTTTTAATTAGCTTCTTGAATTAGAATTAATGCTTCATTATTCCTTACCATATCAAGCTGAGAATGTTATTAAAGTCTGACGGAATAATGAACAACATGACAGAAAATACATTGAAGCGCACGGAGCAGCGTGCTGGCCTATTAGGCGCCCTCCATAAATACGCCTATCACTTTCATCCAGAAGAAAGGGAGAGGGACTCAAGCAAGGCAGAGGATGAAAACAAAATGATAGGCCTTCAGCCATGGTGCTCGCTTGAGGTTTTGTGTCCCGTGAAAGAGAGCGAGCCAGAAGCGAGGGAAGTTGGCAGAGAAACAGTGAGAAGGTGCCAAAGTTTCTGGTGGTCAAATGGAAATTTTGGAGAAAACCAAGGCTGCCACCAAGACCAGCTCAAGTGACAATGGTAACAAATGTGCAGACTTTTATTCAGGACAAAAAAAAAAATCTTTAGGGATAGCGAGGAGCATTGAAAAGGAATTTTCTACAAGATTACTGAAATCTCATTCAGAGACCTCCAGTCAATTCCTCCTCTTTCTCACCATGTTCAGGTGATTGGCAGGTGAAAACTGGGACCAAGAAGCAAAGGGTGATTAAAAAACAAACAAAAACAAGGCCTAATCTACTTAAAGGAAGTTTTGACCATCAAGTTCCTGACAATTCCTAGAGCTACCCAGAAGAAGCAAGGGTAGCTCTAGCAACTGTCAGAAACTCTATTGCAGTCTTACCATAGATTTTCTGGCAAGATTGGTACAGCACAGATATTGTCTCCAGATTGTGGTGCAATAATTCCGAGCAAGAGGTGTTAGTTATCAGAAACCGTTAAATAAACAAAATATTGCAAGAGCGCTAGTTAGGGTTGCCAATCCCCAGGTGGGGGCAGGGGATCCCCCGGTTTGGAGGCCCTCCCCCCCCGCTTCAGGGTCATCAGAACGCGGGGCGGGGAGGGAAATGTCTGCTGGGAACTCTGTTATTCCCTATGGAGATTTATTCCCATAGAAAATCATGGAGAATTAATCCGCGGGTATCTGGGGCTCTGGGGGGGCTGTTTTTTGGGATAGAGGCACCAAATTTTCAGTATAGCATCTAGTGCCTCTCCCCAAAATACCCCCCCCCCAATTTTCAAAAATATTGGACCAGGGGGTCCAATTCTATGAGCCCCAAAAGAAGGTGCCCCTATCCTTCATTATTTCCCATGGAAGGAAGGCATTTAAAAAGGTGTGCCGTCCCTTTAAATGAGATGGCCAGAACTCCCTTTAGCGTTCAGTCATGCTTGTCACAGCCTTGATCATGGCTCCACCCCTAATGTCTCCTGGCTCCACCCCCAAAGTCCCCAGATATTTCTTGAATTGGACTTGGCAACCCTAGTGCTAGTGTTTTAAGTTTTTAAAAACAATATTTAATTGCGCTTGTCTGTGTCCTTTATAAAGTCTACAAATCCACTATCTGGCATTATAATGTATGACATGCATGGCCTGGCCCCACAAGGTCTCATTTATGTCAGATCCGGCCCTCATAACAAATGAGTTCGACACCCCTGCGCGTAGAGCATTTTGCAAAATACTAATAATCTAAGTTCTGATTGCTCTCATCTTTGCAACAATGCATTGTTTGAGAAAATGAGCGGCACAGAGATTTTTTAAAAGAAACACCCCATGAAGTCTGAGCACTTAAAAAAAAAAAAAGCAATGAGGAGAAAATCCTTTGTTAATTAAAACTGCAAGATAGATGGGTCAGTGCATCAAATTTTTTACACGCTGGAGTCTAAGCAAGATGCAGAAAGAGATAAGGCGCTTCCGAAACAAAGACAGGATTCATTATGTTGAACGGGAGCAATGGAAATGACAACATTATGGGTGATTAACTTTGTAGGCACCAACCAAATGAGATGGGGGAATCAGCTGGTATGCAAAGCGAGACCAGCTTTGTGCCTTAAGAAAAAGGAAAGAATTAGGGTTGCCAATCCCCAGTTGGGGGAAGGGGACGCCCCAGTTTGAAGGCCCTCCTCCCACTTCAGAGTCATCAGAAAGCAGGGGGAGGGAGGGAAATGGCTGCTGGGCACTCCATTATTTCCCATGGAGACCAGTCCCCATGAGTATAATGGAGAATTGATCCCTGGGTATCGGGGGGGGGGGGCTGTTGTTTGAGGTAGAAGCATCAAATTTTCAGCATAGCATCCAGGGCCTCTCCTCAAAAGACCCACCAAGTTTAAAAAAGATTGAACCAGGGGGTCCAATTGTATGAACCCTGAAAGAAGGTTCTGTTGAGGCTGGGTGAGTGCGCATCAACGTGGCAGAAGAGGTTCAATGGGGACAAGTGCAAAGTAATGCACATTGGGGCCAAGAATCCCAGCTACAAATACAAGTTGATGGGTTGTGAACTGGCAGAGACTGACCAGAGAGAGATCTTGGGGTCGTGGTGGATAACTCACTGAAAATGTCAAGACAGTGTGCGATTGCAATAAAAAAGGCCAACGCCATGCTGGGAATTATTAGGAAGAGAAGTGAAAACAAATCAGCCAGTATCATAATGCCCCTGTATAAATCGATGGTGCGGTCTCATTTGGAATACTATGTGCAATTCTGGTCACTGCACCTCAAAAAGGATATTATAGCATTGAAAAAAGTGCAGAAAAGGGCAACTAGAATGATTAAAGGTTTGGAACACTTTCCCTATGAAGAAAGGTTAAAACGCTTGGGGCTCTTTAGCTTGGAGAAACATCGACTGTGGGGTGACATTATAGAGGTTTACAAGATTATGCATGGGATGGAGACAGTAGAGAAAGAAGTCCATTTCTCCCTTTCTCATAATACAAGAACTCATGGGCATTCAATGAAATTGCTGAGCAGTCAGGTTAGAACGGATAAGAGGGAGGGCGTTTTCACACTTATCTTAAGCCGGAGCGACGTCCCTCTTCACCGCACAGCGTCTGCATGGTTTTCACACTAATTGCTCCGGAGCACCTGGAAGAGCCGCAAAGTCCCACGGCTTTTGCGTCGCAAATGTAAACCGCTTTTTGGCTCTTGAACTCTTGTGCTCAAGAGCAGTTCTTGAAAGCCCCTTACAGTGACTCCAGCAAGGGGCTTTCAAGGCAAGCAAGAAGCAGAAGGGGTTTGCCATTGTCTTCCTCTGCAGAGTCTTCTTTGGTGGTCTCCCTTCCAAGACTAAGGGTGACCCCAGCAAGGAGGAGGAGGAGGATTGGATTTATATCTTCACTCAGAGTCTCGGAACAGTTGAAAATCTCCTTTCCCTTCCTCTCCCCATAACAGACATCCTGTAAGGTAAGTGGGGCTGAGAGAGTTCTTCAAGAACTGCTCTTAAGAGAACAGCTCTGAGAGAACTGGGACTGACCCAAAGTTACCCTGCAGCATGTGGAGAAGTGGGGAATCAAACCCAGTTCTCCTGGATTAGAGTCTGTGCTCTTAACCACTACAGCAAACTGGCTCTCGATGCATACCACAAAGCGTTTGGTCTACCACAGAGCCAGAGCCCCTTTCAAGAAATGCCTTGAGAGCCTTCCCACACCTCATTAACATCGCTGTGATCTCCACTTGTCCAGCTAATTAAAAAGGAGATTAATTTATTGATGTACCACTGTGATGCCAGACCTTCCTGCCCTTCTTTATTTCTCCTTTTTCTTTAGAATTATGATGAAAAGGTTTGTCTGCGTAACCATGGGACCGTATAAAGAGATTCCCCCAAACAGATAGTCTTTATTCGCTTCCTGACATCGCTGGGGAAGCACAAAGGACGAAGTCCTAGGACTGTCCCTTGGGAAGCATTTATGTTAGAATGACTATAGAGAATAGGCAATTAATCAGAACATAGTTGTTTTTATTGTTATAGTTTGTCTTTGAGGATATGACATGGATGCGATTGTGCTTCTTCTTCTTCTTCTTCTTCTTCTTCTTCTTCTTCTTCTTCTTCTTCTTCTTCTTCTTCTTCTTCTTCTTCTCACCCAGTCTCTGCTGCTATAGGGCTCTGGGCAATGTACAAGTCCATAAGAAACACACAAATAAAACAAACAATACTTCAAAATATTTTAAAATCAGATGGATCCAAGTGGGCAGCCATGTTGGTCTGAAGCAGTTGAACCAAGCAGGAGTCAAGTGGCGCCTTTAAGACCAACCAAGTTTTATTCAGAACGTAAGCTTTCGTGTGCTCTCAAAGCACATTTCATCAGACGAGGAGATCAAGTATTGAAATCAGATGGTAATAATTAATTAAATGTACTTAGTCTACTCTTTTCATCCTCCTTCAATTTCTTTTTCTTTTTGGTATTTGTGTGTGTGTGTGTGTGTATGCCTGGAAGTCATGGCAGCTTCTGGCGACCCCTACTGGGGTACGGAGGATGTTCAGAGAAGTGGCTTGATACAGCCTGCCTCTGCCTCCCGGCCCTGGTATATCCAAGGAGGTCTCCCTTGCAAGTACTAATCAGGGCCAACCCTGCTTAGCTTCCAAGATATGAAAAAATTGGGTTAACCTGAGCCATCCAGGTCAAGACACATCTCTCCCTCCTTCCTTCCTTCCTTCCTTCCTTCCTTCCTTCCTTCCTTCCTTCCTTCCTTCCTTCCTTCCTTCCTTCCCTCCCTCCCTCCCTCCCCATCTATTTTACTTCTTTCCTTCCTTCCCTCCCTCCTGCCCCATCTATTTTGCTTCCTTCCTTCCCTCCCTCCCTCCCCATCTAATTTACTTCCTTCCTTCCCTCCATCCCGCCCCATCTATTTTACTTCCTTCCCTCCCTCCCTCCCACCCCATCTATTTTACTTCCTTCCTTCCCTCCCTATCTATTTTACTTCCTTCCCTCCCTCCCGCCCCATCTATTTTCCTTCCTTCCCTCCCTTCCTCCCGCCCCATCTATTTTACTTCCTTCCCTCCCTCCCTCCTGCCCCATCTATTTAACTTCCTTCCTTCCCTCCCTCCCTCGCCATCTATTTTACTTCCTTCCTTCCCTCCCTTCCTCTCGCCCCATCTATTTAACTTCCTACCCTCCTGTCCTGCAACTCTCAAACATCTGACGTTTATTCTATGTGGCTCTTACATTAAATGACTTGTCTGGACTTGGAAAACAGAGGCACCTAAAGGAAGTCCTCGGCGGATGGCCGAACGGTCAGGTATGTTTGCACAGGAGTAGGTGAACCAAATGGCAAATGTCTAAACCGCCGGGTGTCGAATACCTTCCTTAAATGCTATATACTGCATCTTTGTGGTGCTGCTGGTAGGAGGTGCCGTCAGGTCACAGCCAACTTCTGGCAACCCCATAGAGTTTTTAACGCAAGAGACATTTAAAGGTGGCTTGGTGTTGCCAGCCTCTGTGTATCAACTCTGTATTTCCATGGTGGACTCCCATTCCAATACTAACCAGGGACAACCCTGCTTAGCTTCCAAGCTCTTATGAAATTGGGCTGGCCTGGGCATAAAAACATAAGAGAAGGCATGTTAGATCAGGCCAATGGCCCATCCAGTCCAACACTCTGTGTCACAAAGTGGCTAAAAACCCCAAAATCTTGAGTACCCCCTCACAAATCATCTTGGAGTCTGAGCGCCTGCCCCGCTGCCCATGGCCTTTGCTGCAGACTGCAGGCACCTTCTCAAAAGCCCATTTTACTAAGCTGTAGGGAAGAGGCAGAGAGAGGCAAACATGGCGACGACACCAGCAGCAGCCGCACCAGGCAAGTCAGGCAAACAGCAGCTCAGTTGCCCGCTGCACACACAGGCTGGGAGGGTTGCAAGTGGGGAGAAACCAGGGGAAAAGCTGGCCTGGGGCCCATAGGTCAGTGCCTACTTGGCCTAATTGTTAATCCAGCTCTGCCAGAACACTAGAAGCCCTCCCACTGATGCCCCCCCAAGCACCAAGAATACAGAGCACCATTTGTCCCAGACAGAGAGTTCCATCTATACTCTGTGGCTAATAACCACTGATGAATCTCTGCTCCATATGTTTATCCAATCTCCTCTTGAAACTTGTAGCCGCCACCACCTCCTGTGGCAGTGAATTCCATGTGTTAATCACCCTTTGGGCGAAGAAGATCCACTGGGGGGCCAGGACACCAGAAGCCCTCCCACTGTTGCCCCCTCCCCCAAGCACCCAGAATACAGAGCATCACTTGCCCCAGAGAGAGAGTTCCAACAATACACTGTGGCTAATAACCATTAATGGACCTCTGCTCCATCTAGGTTAGGGTCACCTTTGGGGATTCAACCTTAAATCAGGGCTAAACAGCAGACATTTTAAAAAGATCCCAGGCAGAGCTTTCAAGAGCAACAATGAAAGTTCATGCATACAACGTTTCCTACAGGATGTCTAAAGAGTGCTCCATTAAGTGAAGTAGGCTCCGATGTACGAGATTAAAGCTGCGAGAGGGAAAGGCTGGGGAGGGGAAGGCAGCCACAGTCGGCAGGATGGCAACATTATGTTCAAACACTTCTGGAATCAGAATTGCACATTTAACAAAGCCTGAAGTGGCTGTGCCACGCAGCGGGATGCCTTATCTCTTGGAAGAAGGACTTATCTCCAATTCCTTGAGTCCGCCTCGCATCCACCAGCAATTTTGTGTATCTATCGCTGATTTTGTCTCCTTTCTTTCCGAGAAATATATTATGGAAAAGGAAGGAGATAGGCTTTCAGTATCTTCGTGAGAGTATGCGAGGGGGAAAAATGGAATCGTAATGGATTTCGAACGAATAAATGGTTTGAACCTTGAAGGCGGGTAGTGGCGGGATATTTCAATTTGGAGATGAAACTGTGGGGGAGTCTACATGGGAGCAAATGGAGACGGATCGATTAAACGGTGCCAACGCTAAGAACATAAGGTTTAACTGATGGTTGTAGTACTTGTAGATTTTAATTGCTGCATCGTTAAATGGATTGTGTTTATTAATGTATTGTTGTAACCCATCAGAGCCTCAAAAGTAAAAAGAAAGAACTCTTGGAAGGTTGCTAACTCCAGTCTAGGAATTCTGGGAGATTTATGGGTGGTGCTTAGCGAAGGTAGGGATATCTCACTTGGCTACCAGTAGAGTATGGGGGGTGGGAAGAAGAAGAAGAAGAAGAAGAAGAAGAAGAAGAAGAAGAAGAAGAAGAAGAAGAAGAAGATATTGGATTTATATCCCGCCCTCCACTCCGAAGAGTCTCAGAGCGGCTCACAATCTCCTTTTCCTTCCTCCCCCACAACGGACACCCTGTGAGGTGGGTGGGGCTGAGAGGGCTCTCACAGCAGCTGCCCTTTCAAGGAAAACCTCTGCCAGACCTATGGCTGACCCAAGGCCATTCCAGCAGGTTCAAGTGGAGGAGTGGGGAATCAAACCCGTTCTCCCAGATAAGAGTCCGCATACTTAACCACTGCACCAAACTTAACCATTACACCAAACTGAAGTAGGGTTGACAAATCCAGGTTGAGAGACATCTGGAGATTTGGGGGATAGAACCTGGGGAGGGCAGGATCCTCAGTGGGTTACAATGCCATAGAATAAGGGTGTCAAACATGAGACCCGGGGACTGGAACCGGTGCATCCAGGACTCTTATCCAGCCCGCGAGCAACTGGTGCATGGGAGGGAAGGCAGGGGGTGTCAAGCCCGGTTATTTTATTAAGAGATGGCTGAGCAAATGTGAGGTTAATACTCTGGCCTTTCCCCATTATTTGCAACCTAGATAACATGTAGGCATCACCATCTGGCAGAAGAATGTTAATGGTACTGGAAAAGGCCTGCTGTGTTTCAAGGATGCATTCCCTATATTCACAGGCTTCCTTCACAGGAGAGCCAGTTTGGTGTAGTGGTTAAGTGTGAGGACTCTTATTTGGGAGAACAGTGTTTGATTCCCCACTCCTCCACTTGCACCAGCTGGGATGGCCTTGGGTCAGCCATAGCTGTGGCAGAGGTTGTCCTTGAAAGGGCAGCTGCTGTGAGAGGCCTCTCCAGCCCCACCCACCTCACAGGGTGTCTGTTGTGGGGGAGGAAGGGAAAGGAGATTGTGAGCCGTTGTGAGACTCTTCGGAGTGGAAGGTGGGATATAAATCCAATATCTTCATCTACCTCACAGGGTGTCTGTTGTGGGGGAGGAAGGTAAAGGAGATTGTGAGCTGCTCTGAGACTCTTCGGAGTGGAGGGCGGGATATAAATCCAATATCTTCTTCTTCATCTTCTTCTTATCAGTTTGCAATGTAGTGCGAGAATGCTTTTGTAGTTAAAATGATTGTTGCTGCTGTAACCTTTGAACCTTAGATTCAAACGAAGCATCTTTTGTAACGGTTTATGATACCCTATGTAGCAAGCATGTAACCTCTGGTATTTCAGTATTTCCAAGGACCACATTCCTTTGAATTCCTAAATAAACCAGTCTATTTGAAAGAATGTGTTATTGGGAATCTCGGGGCTTGACAGGAGGCTGCTGGGGGGAGTAGGCAGACCCAAGTGATGAGTTGGGTGTAGTCAAATGTGTTGAGAAATAGAAATTGCTAGGGGGCAGGGCAAAGTTGCTGAGGTAAAATAGTGGGAAGTGACAGCAAAGGAAGAGAAAGAGGAAGCGTGGTGTTTTCTCCCTCCTGCCTCTTCCAACCATAGCTCAGTGAGGATTGACAAAGCCACTACGTGTGTGTGTGTGGAGTTGAGTGTCCGGGAGTGCCACCATCACACCAACCGAATTCACATTTTTTCAAGCGGCAACCGTGAGGGGGGGGTTGTCAAGAGTGGGCACACAGAGTGGTGTTCTGTTGATGAAGAGCAGG
This sequence comes from Heteronotia binoei, assembly GCF_032191835.1. Lineage (NCBI taxonomy): Eukaryota > Metazoa > Chordata > Lepidosauria > Squamata > Gekkonidae > Heteronotia > Heteronotia binoei. Next base: position 16,685,102 of record NC_083229.1, on the reverse strand, counting down.
GCTTCTTTTGTAGCAGGAACTTCTTTGCATATTAGGCCACGTACCCCTGATGTAGTCAATCCTCCAAGAGCTTACAGGGCTCTTAGTACAAGACCTATTGTAAGCTCTTAAAGGATTGGCTACATCAGGGATGTGTGGCCTAATATGCAAAGGAGCTCATGCTACAAAAAAAGCCCAGGTTGGGTGTCTTGCTGATCTCCTGATTCTCAGAGAGGCGTTCTCGACTGCTTTGGACAGATGTTTAAACGGCCACTCCTTCAGCTCCTTCTGTGAACTTTCCCACCAGACCCAACCCTGCTGTCAAAAAGTAATTTGAATGGATATGTACAATATCACCCCTTTTTTACGGTATCCTTGGGGGGAAAATAGTCTTGCATGTGATTAAACACATTATTGAGGCTTGGGTTAATTCAGCCTTCCATCCTTCTGAGGTCGGTCAAATGAGTCCCCAGCTTGCTGGGGGTAAAGTACAGATGGCTGGGGAAGGCAATGGCAAACCATTCCGTTAAAAGTCTGCCGTGAAAACGTTGTGAAAGCAACGTCACCCCAGAGTCGGAAACGACTGGTGCTTGCACCAGGGGACCTTTCCTTTCCCAGTAAATCAATTACGTTCACTGCTAGGAATCAATCGCTTTTGTTTCTGTTTTGAGTGAACAATAAGAAGAAGATGAAGGTATTGGATTTATATCCCGCCCTACACTCTGAAGAGTCTCAGACAGCGGCTCACAACCTCCTTTACCTCCCCCCCCCCCCCCCACAACAGACACCCTGTGAGGCAGATGTAGATATTGGATTTATATCCCGCCCTCCACTCTGAAGAGTCTCAGAGCGCTCACAATCCTCCTTACCTCCCTCCCCCCCCCCCCCCACAGCAGACACCCTGTGAGGTAGATAAAGATATTGGATTTATATCCCCGTCCTCCCACTCTGAAGAGTCTCAGAGCGGCTCACACTCTCCTTTACCTTCCACCCCCACAACAGACACCCTGTGAGGTAGATGAAGATATTGGATTTATATCCCGCCCTCCACTCCAAAGAGTCTCACGAGCGGCTCACAATCTCCTTTACCTTCTCCACCCCCAACACGACACCCTGTGAGGTAGATGAAGATATTGGATTTTATATCCTAGCCCTCCACTCCGAAGAGTCTCAGAGTGGCTACACAATCTCCTTTCCCTTCCTCCCCCCACAACATACACCCTGTGAGGTGGGTGGGGCTGGAGAGGGCTCTCACAGCAGCTGCCTTTCAAGGACAACCTCTGCCACAGCTATGGCTGAACCCAAGGCCATTCCAGCAGGTGCAGCGGAGGAGTGGGGAATCAACCCGGTTCTCCCAGATAAGAGTCTGCACACTTAACCACTACACCAAACTGGCTCCCCAATCGTTAATCAGGGTTGCCTGTGTCTTTTATAAAGGTTATATCTCTCGGTACCTGGCATTACATTTTATGGCATACATGGCCCGGCTCAACAAAATGACATTTATACCAAATCTGACCCTCGTAAAAAAAAAAAAAAAGTTTGACACTTCTGCATAGAGTCCACTCTCCAAAGCTTCTATTTCTCCAGGGGAACTGATCTCTGTAGTCTGGAGATGAGCTGTGATTTCAAGGGATCTCCCGGATCCCTCTGGGAGGCTGGCATCCTAAGAGAAGGAAATTTGGAGAAAGGTGGGAGCTCAACAAGGAAGTTGTACTCCTGCATTCTGCCCATCCAAACCTGCAAGTTTTTCTGCAGGGGAACTGAACTCTGTAACCTGGAGATGAGCTGTATCCAGAGGATCCCCAGAAATTTTCTAACCTGGAGTTAGCAACCCAACCTTCAATGCCTGGGTGCCGAGAGGAAAGCAACCTCAGTGAGATGTTAATCAGATCTCCTCCGATTCCTACCCTGCCAAAGTATCTCTTTCCTAAAAGTAAAGAGCCTTCTATTTTTAATTAAATTTCCAATAATGTCCCCAGGCTCAGCAAGTTTGGGGACCCCGTATAATTGTGCTATAAAACAGTCGATGCATTAGAAGATATAAGTCGGAATGGTTTGCTTCAGCAAGAAATTTAAACTGATGGTGCAGAAGAATCTGATTTGATTAGGCAACAGGAAAGGCCAACAGTTCAAACGAGGAAGTGATTTCAGTAGGGTTGCCAATCCCCAGGTGCGGGCAGGGGATCCCCCGGTTTGGAGGCCCTCCCCCTGCTTCAGGGTCATCAGAAAGCGGGGGGAGGGGAGGGAAATGTCTGCTGGGGACTCAGTTATTCCCTATGGAGATTTATTCCCATAGAAAATCATGGAGAATTGATCCGCGGGTATCTGGGGCTCTGGGGGGGGCTGTTTTTTGGGTTAGAGGCACCAAATTTTCAGTATAGCATCTAGTGCCTCTCCCCCAAATAACCCCCACGTTTCAAAAAGATTGGACCAGGGGGTCCAATTCTATGAGCCTCAAAAGAAGGTGCCCCTATCCTTCCATTATTTTCCTATGGAAGGAAGGCATTGAAAAGGTGTGCCATCCCTTTAAATGTGATGGCCAGAACTCCCTTTGGAGTTCAATTATGCTTGTCATAGCTTGATCTTGGCTCCACCCCTAATGTCTCCTGGCTCCACCCCCAAAGTCCTCAGATATTTCTTGAATTGCACTTGGCAACCCTAGATTTCAGCCATGCGCACATCAAAATCCAATCTGCTGGAACCCAGGAGAAGAAAAACATATTTATATGCTGCCTAAAAGGAACCAAAGGTACAACAGAAGGCAAGTTGATCCACAAATAAGGCACTAACCAGGGCTGCCAGACCCAGCTTGGTGTATTTACCAGAAGTTCATACTGGAACTCTAGGAATCCATTTCTGGCAGTTCCTAGAGCTATTCTCTGTCAGTTCCAGTTCCAGTTGCTGGAAACTGATTCCTAGAGCTACCCCAGAAATGACAACAGACAGCTGTAGGGATTGCCAGAAAACCAGGAAGTGACATCACACAATTGGACCCAACATAGGGCTGCCCAGCTTCCCAGGCCGAGCGGGGGGTTCTTCCACTCAGGAGGTCCCCAAGTCGCTGGCCCAGATTGGGCTGGTGGGGGGGATTCCCTCCCAACATCGCTGGCATCAAGTGATGCTATCACTCCAGTGATGTCATGCACCAGTTGCTCTAGGAGCTTCTGGACAACTCTTTTGTTTTCCCGGACACTCTAGCAATTTGGGAGAAAAACCACAGAGGACTTGGCAATCTTAGCCCAACAACTATTATTTTATTTCTCCTGATGCTTCTTGTCAGGAGCTAGAGATGGGGGAGCAGCCAAACCCAGCCTGAGAGCATTCCTAAGCATCACAGCAGTGATGAAGCAGCATAAGCCATTTCAGGCATTCATTCCCATGGTAGGTGCAAGGGGTAGTTTAGCTCTACAAGCACCGGGGGTTGCCTTGTAACAAACAAACCATTGCTCTGCTGAAGACAGTATTATCTGCTCTGATTTCCCAGATAGAGGAAGGACTTTCTAGACACCTGATATATGATGTCCTATGTGTGGAAATGTTAGAGACCAAACTGTAGGATTCAGTCTACCAAGCATGATATCTGTAACCTCCAAAATCCCAGTGATAGAGAAGCAGGCTGGGAAATTTGATTGGCTAACTGCTGCTACCAAGGCAAAATATATTGCTCAAGACTAGTGATCCTTCCTCATGAAAGATGGACTTGGCATTCACCCACTTGAAGAAATGACAGATGTCTTAATTGCATTAATTAATGCATGGACTCCACTGTATCAAATGGTTGGATATACAAATTTAACACTTACCATTTAAAAGAACATTTATTGAAACAACCAAAATAACTAAGTGTAAAAGTAAGGTGATGAACTTAGAAAGTCTGGAATATTTGTGTACCTAGGCCCTTATAGTTACTTACATAATTACTATGGGATATCTTTGTGTGTTATCTTAGGTTATTTTTCAGCTTAGTAATATATGTCATGATGATCTGATTAGAGGTTTTGTAGATATTAAGAGACAATTTGTTTTTATACTTTTTTCCCTCCCCTTTCCTCGCCACTCCCTTACCCACTGATCAAAAATAATAAAACTTCAAATGGAAAGAAATGACAGATGTCCCAAGTATCTCTACGGGGTTCCTCATGCTTGGTCAGCAAGAAGGTCCTCTGGAGGACTGACCTCCATATTTTTTGTCAACAATCTTAGTAAATAATATTTAGTTTAACCCTTATAAGGAATGTGGGTAGGGTTGCCAAGTCCAATTCAAGAAATATCTGGGGACTTTGGGGGTGGAGCCAGGAGACATTAGGGGTGGAGCCAAGATCAAGGCTGTGACAAGCATAATTGAACTCCAAAGGGAGTTCTGGCCATCACATTTAAAGGGATGGCACACCTTTTCAATTCCTTCCTTCCATAGGAAATAATGAAGGATAGAGGCACCTTCTTTTGGGGCTCATAGAATTGGACCCCCTAGTCCAATCTTTTTGAAACTTGGGGGGGTATTTTAGGGAGAGGCACTAGATGCTATACTGAAAATTTGGTGCCTCTACCCCCAAAAAACAGCCTCCCCAGAGCCCCAAATACCCACAGATCAATTCTCCATGATTTTCTATGGGAATAAATCTCCATAAGGAATAACAGAGTCCCCAGCAGACATTTCCCTCCCCTCCCCCCGCTTTCTGACGACCCTGAAGCGGGGGAGGGTCTCCAAACCGGGGGATCCCTGCCCCCACCTGGGGATTGGCAACCTAAATGTGGGGAATGTTATGGAGGAAAAGTATCGTGTTATAGCCAACCTCAACAGATCTCAGAAACTAAGCAGATCAGTTCTTGGATGGAAGACCACAAAGGAAGATTCTGAGGAGAAAGGAACTGGCAGGCCACCTCTCCTTCTCACTTACCTTGAAAGTTACTTTCTTGGGTTGCTATAAGTGGTTGCGACTTGACGGCATTTACGTATGTATTACAGGCAGGAGCTCCTTTGCATATTAGGCCACACACCCCTGATGTAGCCAATCCTCCAAGAGCTTACAAGGCTCTTTTGACTATATCAGGGGCGTGTGGCCTAATATGCAAAGGAGCTCCTGCTAGAATTCCACCGCTACAGGGAATGATCACATCTAAACTTAACAATGTGATTTTCCTTTCACTTTACTGGGGGTTTCCACAGTGGAACTTCCTGTTAGATGGCACCTACAGTTAATTTTAAAAGCATGCCTTTTCCTTTAATTGAAAAGAAAAGATAGCCGCTGACAGCACTTTAAAGAGAGATAGAAAATCCCTTTCGATAACTAGAGCAGCTGAGGAATTTAAATCCCAAAGCTATCTTTTTTTTCTCTGGGGGACGAAAAAAACCCTGCCATATATTAAAGAAAGCCGCTTTTTATTGCTGTAGGTGTGAGATTTACTAGCAAACAGGCACGGCATGTCTCCCTTAGAATTCAGTGCCACTGATCAAGAAAATGAATTAAATCCCAGAGCCTTTGCACTCAGGGTAGTGATTCAGCAGGAGAAAGCATTAATGTGGTAAATTATACCCACAGCTGCTGACAACATGTGAGCATCTTGTTTTTCCTCTTTTGGCTTAGATAATGCCTCAATTAATTGAGTGATATCTGCGCTAATATCTTTATTTATCGGGTGTAATTTTCCATCTGTTTCTCTGAGGAGAGAATTAAAGTGACTCTTGCTCTTTGAGAGGTTTTTCCTGGTTGATTTAGGGAAGGAAGGAAGGAAGGAAGGAAGGAAGGAAGGAAGGAAGGAAGGAAGGAAGGAAGGAAGGAAGGAAGGAAGGAAGGAAGGAAGGAAGGAAGGAAGGAAGGGAGGGAGGGAGGGAGGGAGGGAGGGAAAGAAAGAAAGAAAGAAAGAAAGAAAGAAAGAAAGAAAGAAAGAAAGAAAGAAAGAAAGAAAGAAAGAAAGAAAGAAAGAAAGAAAGAAAGAAAGAAAGAAAGAAAGGATAAGAGTAGGTCTTCAAATCAATCGATGGCTATATCAGTAGAGTTCCCATTTGCCTGTTTATGGTGGGAGACCTCCAGGCAATTACAGCCCTTGTCTTTCTAGAACTACCCTTGTCACTTTCTGGTAGCCCTAGGAATTTCCAGCAACTCTAACTCCATCACTAAAATAGGCTGTGGTGCATCTACTTCTAAAGAAACCGACCCTTGACCCAGAATTGCCAACCAATCTCAAATGTTCCAATTCTAAGCAAGGTATTTGAATTTTGAGATTTTCCTGGATGAGGAAAATTGTTTAGATCCTTTCCGAACTGGATTTAGGCCTGATTATGGGACCGAAACATCATTCGTCACGCTGGTGGATGACCTGCACCAGGAGATGGACAGAGGGAGTGTAAATCTATTGATTCTCCTGAACCTCTCAATGGCTTTCAGTACCATTGATCATGGTATCCTTCAGGACTGTCTTCATGGGCTGAGATTGGGCTTTCAATGGATTAGGGATGGGCCCGAACTGGCTCACGAACGAAAGTTTGTGATGAATTTTGGCTGGTACATGGTTCACAAGCTGAAATTTGTGGCAGATCAACTAGCATGAATTTTCCACAAACTTTCTAGGGATTCATGGTAGTTTGTGGTGGTTCATGATTGGATACATTTCTAGACAGACTGTCTTCACTCCATCTAAATGTTTACCAAACTTCAAAGCAATGGGGAGACAGAACTTGGAGGACATGTAGAGGAGCATCTTGGGGAGGTCTCCTGTGCCATTGAGGTCTCTAGCTTGCACAGGATCCATTCTATACACTCCTAAACCTCCTGAAACTGCACCTGTCATTTCCCCAGAAAGCACTTTCCCAGGAGCACCTTCTTTGGGAGGCCATAGCTCAGACCCTGTAAATCCAATCATCACCAAGCCTGGAACACAGGTAGATGAGAGTCAGCAAGAGATCCACAATGCGTTTGGTGACCCTAGCACGTTGGGGGGCTATATTACTGCATCCTGAACCTGACAAACTGAACCAGCTCATTTGGCAGCTAAAATTGGCAGGCCATGAACCATAAACTAAACACACTTTCCTGGTCAGTGCCCATCCCAAGAATGGATCAACTGCCTGCCATCCACAAGAGGTTATCCCAGTCCTGAAATACCATCATCTGATTTGCTTTCGGTGACATGTCTCCTGAATCTGGAAGCCACATCCTACTATATTCTGATCTAGATTAAAGATACCAAAAATTTAATCACAAACAAACTGGGGTCGCATTGCAGTGAGCAGGGGTAGAATTTTAGCAGGAGCTCCTTTGCATATTAGGCCACACACCCCTAATGTAGCCAATCCTCCAAGAGCTTACAAGGCTCTTTTTGGTAAGCTCTTGGAGGATTGGCTACATCAGGGGTATGGCCTAATATGCAAAGGAGTTCCTGCTAGAATTCCACCCCTAGGAGTGAGCAACTTGGCATGCCTGGATATGGGAAGGGGGGTGCTACATCACTCTTAGTGTGAATAATTATTATGTCCCTAAATGAGATGCTTCTTTTTGTCTGTCTTAACCTGAGAGCCACCCTCTCGTTTTTGTTTTAGTTTTTGCCATCTTCTGGGCATGTTCCTGGAACAGGTGTCATGATGAGGGGGTGGGACATTTGTGAATTTCCTGCGTTGTGGAGGGGTTTAGACTAGATGACCCTGGAGGTCCCTTCCCACTCAATGATTCTATGACCCGCCTTCTCTCTCGCTGCACTCTTTCTTCTCCCCCTTTCTCTGCATGGCTCTGCAAGGAGTCACACATCTCTGCAGGTCTCTCTTGTAGAACCAATGCCTTCATAGTCGCATACATATGATTCTGGACCAGTTCACCATTTGTGATAGGGAAAGTACTCTTTGGATTAGACTCCTCTGTCTTTCTTTCAACTACAACCTGAATGTGAACTGAATCTACTTTAATCAATGTAAATTTTATCTAGAAGAAGAAAAAGGAAGAGGAGGAGGACGAAGAAGAAGAAGATGATAATATTGGATTTATATCCACCATATTCTCTGAATCTCAGAGTGGTCACAATCTCCTTTACCTTCCTCCCCCCACAACAGAAACCCTGTGAGGTAGGTGGGGCTAAGAGAGTTCTTACAGCAGCTGCCCTTTCAAGGACAACTCCTATGGGAGTTAAGGCTGACCAAGGCCATTCCAGCAGCTGCAAGTGGAGGAGTGGGGAATCAAACCTGGTTCTCCCAAATAAGAGTCCGCGCACTTCACCACTACACCAAACTGGCTCTCAATATACTTCTTGCAATATACTTCTTGGAGATTTATTTGCCATACTCCATGCACATCTATGATTGGGCAATCTCTGCTATGTTAACCAAATACTCTTGACTGTGAAGATCAGACCTGAGCTGTTCACCTGGTCTGTTCCATTTGGCACCTAATGACTAAAAAGCCCATGAATATTCCATTCCCCTCAAAAAAAATGGTACATGCATGCAAATATTACCAGTCCAGTCAGATTGGCAGACATTAATGTTACTAACGACTACTTAGACTAAGCCTGAACAGTAGGGTTTTTTTAAATACAATATTTATTTATGTCTGATTTATATGATTTGTGACTTGTTTAACTGACTGTTCAAGCCATTGCCTGCAGAGCTAAGGCACAGCAGCAATGCTGTTGGAGAGAACTCCACTGGGCTATGTAAGAACAGGTGCAAAAATCTGATTGCTCTGCACAGTACTGTTACGAAGGAATAATCAGGGGGGTTTTTTGTAGAAAAAGGCCAGCAGGAGCTCATTTACATATTTGGCCACACCCATGACACCAAGCCATCTGGAATTACATTGCCTGCTCAAAAGAAAAAAGCCCTGGGATTAATTATACGGACATAAGAAGACCTCTTTGGTGTAGAGAGCCAGTTTGGTGTAGTGGTTAAGTGCGTGGTCTCTTATCTGGGAGAACCGGGTTCGATTCCCCACTCCTCCACTTGCACCTGCTGGAATGGCCTTAGGTCAGCCATAGCTCTGGCAGAGGTTGTCCTTGAAAGGGCAGCTGCTGTGAGACCCCTCTCAGCCCCACCCACCTCACAGGGTGTCTGTTGTGGGGGAGGAAGGGAAAGGAGATTGTGAGCTGCTCTGAGATTCAGGGTGGAGGGCAGAATATAAATTTAATGTCTTCTTCTTCTTCTCTCCTCAATACGGCTGGTGGTCCCTCTAGGGCAGTGTTCTGGCTCACACAGTGAACAACTAGTTCCTTTGGAGGGCAAACCACAGTGCATAGATGCTGAGACTTCCCCCTGATGTTGTATCTGGGCACTGGAATTCCGAAGCTTCTGAACATACACCACAGCTAGTAGTCACTGACAGTGTTCCTTCTAGTGTGAGCTAGCTCACAGATTTTTAGCCTCCAGCTGACAGATTTTTGTCTTCGCTCAGGAAGGATGACCCCAGAACACACTAATTTATGCAGTAGCTCACAACTTTAAGGCCAGTAGTTCACAACTTTAATGCCAGTACCTCACGAAGTAGAAGAAGAAGATGAAGAAGAATTGCAGTTTTATACCCCGCCCTTCTCTCTGAATCAGAGACTCAAAGTGGCTCACAATCTCCTATATCTTCTCCCCCCACAACAGACACCCTGTGAGGTGGGTGAGGCTAGGAAGCTCTCGCAGCAGCTGCCCTTTCAAGGACAACTCCTACAAGAGCTATGGCTGACCCAAGGCCATTCCAGCAGGTGCAAGTGGAGGAATGGAGAATCAAACCCAGTTCTCCCAGATAAGAGTCCACACACTTAACCACTACAGGGGAAGAAGGTCTATGAGAGCTATGGCTGACCCAAGCCCATTCCAGCAGGTGCAAGTGGAGGAGTGGGGAATCAAACCCGGTTCTCCCAGATAAGAGTCTGCGCACTTAACCACTACAGGGGAAGAAGGTCTATGAGAGCTGTGGCTGGCCCAAGGCCATTCCAGCAGGTGCAAGTGGAGGAGGGGGGAATCAAACCCGGTTCTCCCAGATAAGAGTCTGCGCACTTAACCACTACAGGGGAAGAAGGTCTATGAGAGCTATGGCTGACCCAAGGCCATTCCAGCAGTACAAGCAGAGGAGTGGGGAATCAAACCTGGTTCTCCCAGATAAGAGTCCGCGCACTTAACCACTACACCAAACTGGAATTTTTTGCTCATAAGACTCTGCAGCTTAGAGGGAACATTGGCCACCAGTAGACCTATCCTGCATGAATGTCTGATCCCCTTTTAAAGTCTTCTACGCCTGTGGCCATTTCTACTCCCTCTGTTAGCAGACTCCATATTTCTAACAATTGTATCATTTTTAAAAGTATTTCCTTTGTCTGTCCTGAATCTATTGCCCATCAATGTCATTGGAAGCCCTCAAGTTCCGGTATTTTGTGGAGAGGCAGAAAAAGTTCTCTCTGTCCATTCCCCCCCCCCCATATATATTTTAGAAACCACTACCATGGCATCCTTTAGCCATTTCGTTTCTAAAGTGAAAAGTCCCAGACTCCTCAGCCTTTCCATACAGGAAAGAGGCTCCAAAGCCTTAATTATCTTAGATCACCATCTTCAAGTACTTGAAGGGCTGTCATCTAGAGAATGGTGTTGAATTGTTTTCTGTGGCCCCAGAAGGTAAGACCAGAACCAATGGGTTGAAGGAACTGGGCATGTTTAGCCTGGAGAGGAGGCGGCTGAGAGGTGATATGATCACCATCTTCAAGTACTTGAAGGGCTGCCATCTAGAGGATGGTGTGGAATTGTTTTCTGCGGCCCCGGAAGGTAGGACCAGAACCAATGGGTTGAAATTAAATCAAAAGAGTTTCTGGCTCAACATTAGGAAGAACCTCCTGACAGTTAGAGTGATTCCTCAGTGGAACAGGCTTCCTCGGGAGGTGGTGGGCTCTCCTTCCTTGGAGGTTTTTAAATAGAGGCTAGATGGCCATCTGACAGCAATGAAGATCCTGTTAATTTAGGGGGAGGTATTTGTGGGTTCCTGCATTGTTCAGGGAGTTGGACTAGATGACCCTTGAGGTCCCTTCCAATGATTCAAGGACCCTCTATGATTCTATGATTGCCCACTTTTGTACCATTGGAGACACCTGTCAAACTGGCACAAATGGGTCAACCAACGGAAGAAACAGTACACTGAAAACTCGGCTACCTGTTTGTGACTGCTGAACAGGATGTAAACTAAACAGGCAGGTGTCTGAGCATCCTTTCTCTAGCGCCAAATCCTCAGACATTGCCTAATATGCTGTAGGCTCTGAGACTTACAGGAAACCCGTCAATATATAATTATTGAAGGGAATTTGGGGACCTGACATTCCACGAGCAATTCAACACACTACCAGTGGTTTTCTTTAAAACTCTACTGATTTTTTTAATCAATAGCGAACACGGGTAGTTGTCAACAACCTGGAGCATCACAATTTTGTAGCCGAGAACCTATCTGATGGGGGGGAAACCCCTGCTCAGATGCATGAGAAAAGCTGGGGGTGGAGTGCGATGCAATATTCATTTTATCACATCATGCGGCAGGGTAAGACAGATGCCCAGCGGTGACACTACTTCAACATTGTTAGCGCCGGTGGCAGCTTTAGAGGTTTAGCGGTCCCCAAAGCACAGTGAAACAGCAGAGAAAATATAAATTCTTTACAAGGCATCAGGAAGATGCCTTGTAAGTTCGGTATTTCCAACTTTAGCAGACACAAGCAATTTTGGAGAACGGGTTATGCTGCCTTTAAAAAGGATTATTTGTCGGACTGAGTCTTTGGCAAATATCTCTGTACCGTACGGCCTGCTCTAGCCAAGCAAGGGCTGGCTGTTACCTAGCAGTGCTTTCCCTGCGAGGGACGGGCATGAGCCAGAAAAATACAGTTCGTGTCAGTTCGTAGCCGAACCATGAACCAAATTATGAACCAAAGTGTAAAGTTCAGTATCAATCCGAACCTGTTTGTGACTCTCCAAACCCCATTGAAAGGGATTGCAGTCCCTTTAAACAGGATTTAAAGGTAAAGGTAGTCTGCTGTGCAAGCACCAGTCATTTCCAACTCTGGGGTGATGTTACTTTCACGTTTTCACGGCAGACTTTTTACGAGGTGGTTTGCCATTGCCTTCCCCAGTCATCTACACTTCCCCCCCAGCAAGCTGGGTCTTCATTTGACTGACCTTGGAAGGATGGAAGGCTGAGTCAACCTCGAGCCGGCTACCTGAACTCAGCTTCCACCGGGATCGAACTCGGGTCGTGAAAAGAGAGCTCAGACTGCAGTACTGCAGCTTTACCACTCTGCGCCACGGGGCTCTTAATCAACAGGATATACAAAAGCCACAAAAACAGGTGAGTGGCAGGGATCAGCCTACTCCCTACTGCTCTGCTGTTTGGAGCTATCTTCTACAAGCCCTTTAAACTTTAAAAGGACTACCCAAGACAGCCCAAAACAGCTGAGCGGTGGGGAGTTCCTTTAAACCCCTGCTTTCTGCTCTATCCATGAGCCACCATAAACGGCTTTAAAGGCTCGTGGAATGTCAAGTTCCCAGATTTCCTTCAATAATTATGATTCTCCATAAAGTTGGATAAGTATTTATTGTAAGGACTTGGATGCATAGACACTACCTTGATGTCAAGGAGTGTCAAAAGTGATGAACATATGAAGCTGCCTTATACTGAATCAGACCCTTGGTCCATCAAAGTCAGTATTGTCTACTCAGACTCGCAGCGGCTCTCCAGGGTCTCCAGCTGAGGTTTTTCACACCTATTGGCCTGGACCTTCTTTTTGAGATGCCAGGGATTGAACCTGGGACCTTCTGCTTACCAAGCAGATGCTCTACCACTGAGCCACCGTCCCTCCCCCTAAATACACAATAAGTGATACACAATGGCACTGATTATATAGGCTTGCAATGATTGTTAAAAGCGCGCCTGGTCTCAGAGCATAAAGGCAGTTCAAATTTAGTGGTTCCAGGTCACACACACACACATTTACTACAAAGCTCTCAGCTACACGTCCAAGGGAGTGAGCAGCAACCTTGGTCTGGCGTGACTTGGTCCATGGGATCGCAAAGAACCGGACTTGACTGTGCGACTGAACAACAACAACAAAAAGTAGAGAAGGATCACCTCACAAGCTTGTGAGTTCCACCTTCACCTCGAATGACATACGCATAGATTTTAATGCTCAAGTGATGAAGGATTATGGCTGCTACCGCAAGGAGCACAGCTCTAAACCTCTGGCTGGCTATTTGCCATAGAGATCCATCCTGTAATTATGCCTCTTTAGCAGTGAGCAAATTATCCCAAGAAATTAATAGTGCCGGATTTTCTATCCTGACATTACTGTTTTAAAAGCTGGAGAAGGTCCCGATTTTAGTCAAGCAAAAAAAAAAAAAATCTGTAATTTATATGACCAGAATTTGTATTCTGTGGTAAGTAGACATGGTTCATCTTTAACTTTGAGTCTATAACTCTCTAGTATATGCAAACGATTTAAGAATTTTAAGCATATCCAAGTATAAGAACGCTGTTTACATTGGCAAGCTGTAACATTTTGCAATCCTTGGGGACAGTTCTATGCAATTCCTTTCAAATATTTGATAATGTCCTTGTGGTGTAGGAAGGAGTGCCAGGTCTTCCACTATGGTAGGAGGCAGGGATTTTTTTGTAGCAGGAACTCCTTTGCATATTAGGCCACACACCCCTGATGTAGCCAATCCTCTGGAGCTTACAGTAGACCCTGTAAGAAGAGCCCTGTAAGCTCTTGGAGGATTGGCTACAACAGGGAGGCATGGCCTAATATGCAAAGGAGTTCCTGCTACAAAAAAAGCCCTGGTAGGAGGTATCACACTAGTAGTCCTAGGTGCCTGCCACAGCTCTGAGAGGTGACCAAGAAGGAATTTTTAAAAAGAGTTGATTTTTATACCCCACTTTTCTCTACCAGAAGGAATCTCAAAGTGACTTACAAATCTCCTTCCCTTCCTTTTCTCACAACAGCCACCCTGTGAGGTAGGTGGGGCTGAGAGAGTTCCAAAACAACTGTAACTGACCCAAAGTCAACCAGCAGGCTTCCTGTGGAGGAGTGAGGAATCAAACTCAGTTCTGCAGATTAGAGTCCACTGATTTTAACCACTACACCATGTTGGCTCAGTGATATCGGTTGCATTGCTAAAACCAGTGACATCGGTAGCATTGCTACAACACTTCCAGGGGAAATCCAAAAGTGACGTAGAGTAGCTCTAGGAGTCACCAGAAACTCTTTGGTTTTACCATAAATTTTGTGGCTGTTCCTAGAGCTACCCTATGTTATTTTTGGATTTCGCCCAGACGTGATGTAACAACACGGTCAACATCACCTCCTCCATGTCCTCACCCAAACCCTCCTGCTAGTTGCCTGACATGTCCTGGAAACCCTAAGAGCAGTGGTGATGAAGACTATGGCCTAGAAGTTGTTGTTCTGTAGTTACCACCAAAGAGTCAGAGATTCACTCAGGACATTCAGCAGAAAAGCTAGTTACCCTTTTCTTCTTCCTGGGTGGGGAGATGTAAATATTACTGAAATGGTGGGTATTTTTTTAGTTAAACAAGTTCACATACTATCATTTGTTTTATTGATTGAGTTACTGGAAGGTTTATTTTGCTTTCAGGTATTTTAATGTTCTGACGGATGATTGTACGGTTATTTGTTAGTCAGCGTTTTTGTAATTTGCTTTAAGCCGCCTCTGATCTTTTTTGATATTGTGAGTATAGAAGAAGACTGCAAATTTATACCCCACCCTTCTCTCTGAATCAGAGTCTCAGAGCAGCTTACAATCTCATTTATCTTCTTCTCCCACAGCAGACACCCTGTGAGTTGGGTGGGGCTGAGAGAGCTCTTACAGAAGCTGCCCTTTCAAGGACAACTCCTGCGATAGCTATGGCTAACCCAAGGCCATTCCAGCAGCTGCAAGTGGAGGAGTGGGGAATCAAATCCGGTTCTCCCAGATAAGAGTCCGCGCACTTAACTACTCCATCAAACTGGCTCTCTGGTATAGTTTAGAGATTGTGTCCTATCGATCTGTTCCACTAACAGGGAAGAACCTACCTATTGCACTGGGGAAACAGCTCCTCCAGCTGGAGAAAAACACCTTGGTTAGTTCCTTTATTTACTTTATTTACTTTATTTACTTTCTCCCAATGTGAACCCTAAGCGACTCACATTGTTCTCTTCTCCTCCATTTTATCCTCACAACAACTGTGTGAAGTAGGCTGAGAGTATGTGACTGACCCAAGTTTCCCTGGCAACTTTCCATGGCAGGCTGGGAGGGCAACAGTGCCGGGGGGCAACAGTGGGAGGGCTTCTGAAGGTCTGGCCCTGCTCATGGACCTCCTGATGACCCCTGTATTTTGGCCACTGTGTGATACAGTGTTGGACTGGATGGGCCATTGTCCTGATCCAACATGACTCCTCTTATGTTCAAATGTGTGGTTCCCAAATCCTACTTCAACATGCACTACACCACACTGGAATGGATCCATGAAGTCCAACCAATGCCCCCTCTAAGCTGTGGAGTCTTGTGAGCAAAAATTCTACTTTGTAAGCTACTGGCACGAAAGTGGTGAGCTGCGGCATGAATTAGTTTGCTCTGTAGCCATTTTCCCTGAGCTAAGGCAAAAATGTCTGAGCCGGAGCCTAAAAAGCTGTGAGCTGGCTCACACTAATTCAGCTTAGAGGAAACACTGAGCCCAACCCTACATAAGTGCCCTACATAAAGTAGCTTTACACACTGAATCAGACCACTGGTCCTTCAAAGTCAAATCCTAGTTCAACACACAGATCAATACACCACCCTAAAATGGATCCACAGTACCCAAGCCTCTATATATCATCTATATCTATATATCTAGGGCTTTTGTGTAGGAAAAAGTCCAGCAGGAACTCATTTGCATATTAGGCCACACCCTCTGACACCAAGCCAGCTGGATCTATCTATCTATCTATCTATCTATCTATCTATCTATCTATCTATCTATCTATCTATCTATCTATCTATCTATCTATCTATCTATCTATCTATCTATCTATCATCTCTGTCTGTCTGTCTGTCTGTCTGTCTGTCTATCTATCTATCTATCTATCTATCTATCTATCTATCTATCTATCTATCTATCTATCTATCTATCTATCTATCTATCTATCTATCTATCTATCTATCTATCCATCCATCCATCCATCCATCCATCCATCCATCCATCCATCCATCCATCCATCCATCCAGGGCTCTTTTTCTAGCAAGAGTTCCTCTGCATATTAGGCCATGCCCCCCTGATGTTGCCAATCCTCTTAGAGTTTATAGTAGGCCCTGTACTAAGAGGCCTCTAAGCTCTTGGAGGATTGGCTACATCAGGGGTGTGTGGCCTAATACACAGAGGAGCTCCTGCTAGAAAAAGAGCCCTGTCCATCAATCCATCCAGGGCTTGTTTTGAGCAGGAATGCAGTTCCAGCTGGCTTGGCGTCAGGGATGTGGCTTAATATGCAAATAAGTCCCTGCTGGGCTTTTTCTACAAAAAGTCCTGTGAGGAACAATGGTGATGTCAGGGGGTGTGGTGTAATATGCAAATGAGTTGCTGCTGGGCTTTTTCTACAAAAAAGCCATCTGTCTGTCTGTCTGTCTGTCTATCATCTATCTATCTATCTATCTATCTATCTATCTATCTATCTATCTATCTATCTATCTATCTATCTATCTATCTATCTATCTATCTATCTATCTATCTATCTGTCTGTGTCAATCAAGGATGGCAGCCAGACTTTGCTTCCATCTGCAGATTTGACCTCAGCTCTGCTTCTGCCTGGCCACCTTGTCCTATTGCCTCAGCCAGCAGGGGAGGGTGGGCTGACCCACCTCCCACTCGTATCTGGGGCCCTCTGCCAATAAAACATAAGCCACAACCTGTCCTCCCCGAGCAAACCACAAAAGCAGAGAACTGCAAAGACACAGGTTTCTGCCCTGCTAAAATGGGCCCTCACCACCACAGCCCTGTGTCCCCTTTGCATGCCACTTCTCCAATGAAGCTCATGAGCTGCGATCTGCAATTCCTTCTTCCTTTCCCCCACTATTCTCAGCCTTTTAACAGGATAATGGCTCTCTAAGGGCAGTTATTAATGTATTAAATCATGTTCACAACTGTTGACACAATGAAAGCATCTTGTATGCCTCCTTTGGAGGCTGCCAAGCATCAATTAGCTCCGTGATATTTACATAAATATTTCTATTTTGGGGGTAGAATTGTCCATCTGTTTTGCTGAGAATTTAATTACTACCATTAGGTGGAGAAAGGCAGAATGGATGTCTCTTGAATGTTAACCTCTTCCCCAAAACAAAAACCAGGCATTCAGAATGAGAAATAGATGTAAAACTACCTGTCCATCTTGGAAAAGCAGCTATTTCCATAATGCAGGCAGGTGTCCTAAGAAAGTGAATCCTTTGCCAGAAATTAATGTCAGTGGCACTTTATCAGGGGTGGCCAAGCTGTGGCTCGGGAGCCACATGTGGCTCTTTCACGCATATTGTGTGGCTCTTGACGTCCCCAACCCCAACCCCGGTGGCCAGCTTGGAGAAGGCATTTCTGTCTCTAAATCAGTTCTCCAAACCAAGCCAGCCAGCAGCTTGGAGAATGCATTTAAAGTTTGCTTTCTTTCCACCTCTTCCTTCCTCCCTCCCACCATCTATTTATCTTCCTTAGAACATAAGAACATAAGAGAAGCCATGTTGGATCAGGCCAATGGCCCATCCAATCCAACACTCTGTGTCACACAGTGGCAAAAAATTTTATATATACACACACACTGTGGCTAATAGCCACTGATGGACCTCTGCTCCATATTTTTATCTAAACTTCCTTCCTTGCTCTCAAACATCTGATGTTCATGTCTTGCAACTCTTAGACGTTTGACGTTCATGTCTTGCAGTTCTCAAACATCTGACATTTATTCTCCAGTTTTCAAAAGTTTTTATTAGTTTTAGAAAAGTTTAGAAAATAAGGATCGGGGGAAAAAGGGGGATGAAAGTACAATACATTCTGGTCTTGTTTTATATAAAATACTTTCCAAAAAGAAAAGGATAATTCTACAGTATTTTCTTTACATAAGTTGTCTCTTATTTTTTTTTAATCTAAGCTATATATAATCCATTTTAAAATTTAATAAAGTAAATCTTCAGTTATTTTCTAATGATTTACCAATTTTTATTCAAAATAAATTTGATAATTCTAGTAGAGATAAATGTTATAATATAAAACACAGGACATTTATTCTATGAGGTTCTTATGTTAAGCGAGTTTGGCCAGTCCTTCACTATATCCACTCTCCACAGGTTAAAATTATAGCATCAGTAGTCATTAATAGGCCCCATACAAGAGTTAATGGGTTAGATTTGAGTCCAATAGCACTTAGAGACAGCTCCATCAATTTTTTTTTAATCTCATGTAGCCTCCAAGGAGCAAAAATATGTCCTACATGAGGTAGACTCATACTGAATCAGAACACGCTCCTTCACGGTCAGTATTGTCCACTCAGATAACTCTCCAGGGTCTTTAATTGAGGTCTTTCACAACACATACTACTAGGTCCTTCTAACTGGAGATGCCAGGGAGTGAACCTGGGATTATCTACATGCCAAGCAGAGGCTCTTTCACTGAGCCAGAGCATCTCTCCATAGTGAATTCTACTCTTAAGGTATCATCATACTGAATCAGACCATTGGTCCATCAAAATCAGTATTGTCTACTCAGATAAGCAGTGGCTCTCCAGGGTCTCTGAAGGAACAGGTAATTGCTGAGACTACTGGAGACACCAGGGATAGACCCAGGGACATTCTGCATACCAAGTAGATGCTCTACCACCAAGCCATGGTCCTTCCCTGGCTGTTTCTTGAATGTTCTGCCTTCCCCCATGGTTTTCTCTTCTTCATTTCAACCCTGTGAGATAGGTGAGGCTGAAAGTGACTGGCGCAGGTCACCCAGTGAGCGTCATGGCAGAGACGGGATTTGAACCCTCAACTCCTGAAGAACCCCGTGGCGCAGACTGTTAAAGCTGCAGTACTGCAGTCCTAAGCCCTGCTCATGACTTGAGTTCAATCCCCTGGGGAAGCTGGGTTTTCAGGTAGCCGGCTCGAGGTTGACTCAGCCTTCCAAGGTCGGTAAAATGAGTACCCAGCTTGCTGGGGGGGAAAGTGTAGATGACTGGAGAAGGCAATGGCAAACCACCCCGTAAAAAGTCTGCCGTGAAAACATTGTGAAAGCAACGTCACCCCAGAGTCGGAAACGACTGGTGCTTGCACAGGGGACCTTTCCTTTCCTTTTTCCTTCCAACCCCTAGTCTTACCCTCAAACCCAGGAGTGGCCAAAAAGCAGCTTGGGATCCACATGTGGCTCTTTCACACATCCTGTGTGGCTCTCAAAGCCCCTTCCCCAGCCCGTTGGCCAGCTTGAAGAAGGCATTTTTCTCTTTAAATCGCTTCCTTCTCTAAGTCATGCCAGCTGGCAGCTTGGAGAATGCATTTAAAGCTAAAATTGCTTTCTTTCCACCTCTCCCTCTCTCCCCTCTCCCCATCTATCATCCTCCCTTCCTCTTTTCCTTCCTTCCTTGTCTTGCAGCTCTCAAACATCCGACGTTCATGTCTTCTGGCTCTCAAACGTCTGATGTTTATTCTATATGGCTCTTATGTTAAGCAAGTTTGGCCACCCCTGGTCTAACCGCTACCTCTGTCTCACAGAGTTGACATGAGGAAGGGGAAACCATAGAGAAGGGAGAACATTCAAGAAGCAGTCAGGGAGGGACTGTGGCTCAGTGGTAGAGCATCTGCTTGACATTCTCCCTGGATCTTCCCTCCCAGACTCTCCAGCAACGGACATACCTGTATGTGAGTTAAATGCTGTCCAAGTCGCTTCTGACTTAGGGCGACCCTATGAATTCATGACCTCCTAAACATTCTGTCATTAGCAGCCTCACTCAGGTCTTGCAAACTGAGTGCCGTAGCTTCTGTTATTGAGTCAATTCACTTCCTGTTGGGTCTCCCTCTTTTCCTGCTGCCTCCAACTTTTCCTAGCATTATTGTCTTTTCCAGGGACTCCCATCAGCCCCAGCCAGCATGGCCAATGGTTGGGGCTGATGGGAGTTGTAGGCAAAAAACATCTGAAGAGCTACCGTTGGCCACCCCTGGATTACAGCACGGTAATCACTGAACTAGAAGACTGGCAAACTGGGCCAATTAGGCCAACCTTATACAGTCCTGGGTTCCTGTGCTAGAATGCCATTGGATCGTTTGAACTAGCAGGGGGCACCTGGTTGGGCCAGGACAGCAGGGATTTGGATCCCACTGCCCATTGTTCTAGAGCAGGGGTGGCCAACGGTAGCTCTCCAGATGTTTTTTGCCTGCAACTCCCATCAGCCCCAGCCATTGGCCATGCTGGCTGGGGCTGATGGGAGTTGTAGGCAAAAAAACATCTGGAGAGCTACCGTTGGCCACCCCTGCTGCAATCAATAAAGAGAGCTACGATCACGGCAACCTCGTCTCCTCTGTGCATCGAACCCGCTATATTATAGCCACGTTATGAGAAGACAGGTGTTGTGTACGTGGACTTTGTTTCATGTAGAGGGATAGTTCCTGCCTGGCTCATTGGAGCCTTAGGACTGAGCTCCCCAAGATCAGTCCTTCAGGCTCCAGTGAGCCAGGTGGAAACTCTAGTGAGGAACATACACATTAGTCCACATACATAACAGTGACCGAAACACATGGGCCTAATCAGAACAAATGCAAACCAAATCCTGATTTCACAAACCAGTCGTCACTAAAACACAGTGTTGCTTTGTGCTATGTGTGAACCGAGCCATCGTCAGTTCAACGCAAAACTGTCCAGTTTTCCGCTCCAAGATCAAAAGTGTATTTAGCAGCAAATATACGTTCCTCAACTACTTACCCTCTCGTGGCTAGATGTCAACGGCACTCGATAGCTTGTGTTTGACAAGCAAACGTTTCAGTATTTCCTTATCCCGCTTTGTGCAACACCCCTCTTATTATTCAGTTCATTTCGCTTTTATCTCGGTGTCTATTGTCAACAGAGATAATGATGAACATTGTGAAGTGGCCTAGAGTTATTACGCGGGAACCGCCAACTCTCAGCTTGCATCCTAATACAGTATCTCTCATTCTTCGCTCAACCTTGTAAACATTAAATACTCTCTCATCAAACCCTGAAGCCGGAGGCAAGAGAGAGACACACCAGCTGGAGATCAGCCCCTCGGTACTCAGAGTTCCACCTTTTGTATCGACTGCGTAATACCAAGTTTCTACCAAGGAATTCGGTTTCCTCACAAGACCAGAAGCAAAAAAGTCCCCAAAGAAGATGCCCCTATCCTTCATTATTTCCTATGGAAGGAAGGCATTTAAAAGATGTGCGGCCCCTTTAAATGTGACAGCCAGCACTCCCTTTGGAGTTCAATTATGATTGTCACACCCTTACTCCTGGCTCCACCCCCAATGTCTCCTGACTACACCCCCCAAAGTCTCCTGGCTCCACCCCCAAAGTCCCCAGATATTTCTTGAATTGGACTTGACAACCCTACCTGGAGGACTGGCTACATCAGGGGTGTGTGGTCGAATATGCAAGTGTTACGCAAATGAGCTGTGCTAATGAGCTCCAGCACCTCTTTTTCTATGACATGACCCCTGCTTGAGAGTAGGAAAGGAAAGGAAAGGTCCCCTGTGCAAGCACCAGCCATTTCCCACTCTGGGGTGACGTCACATCAGGACGTTTTCACGGCAGAATTTTTACGGGGTGGTTTGCCATTGCCTTCCCAGGTTATCTACACTTTCCCCCCCAGCAAGCCGGGGACTCATTTGACAGACCTCGTAAGGATGGAAGGCTGAGTCAACCTGGAGCCAGCTACCTGAACCAGTTTCTGCTGGGATCGAACTCAGGTCGTGAACAGAGGGCTCTGACTGCAGGACTGCAGTTTTAACACTCTGCGCCACGGGGCTCCTTGCTTGAGAGTAAGCCTGCATTAAGTTCCTCCTTGATCTCTGGGAGCCACACAATATGTAGGAAAGAGCCGCATATGGCTCCCAAGCCTTATAGATCAGAGGTGTCGAATACATTTGTTATGAGGGCCAAATCTGACATAAATGAGACCTTGTCGGGCCGGGCCATGTTGGGCCAGGCCGTGTGTGTACCTGTTTAAGATTAGGTAGCAGAAATACAAATTTTATAAAGAACACAAACACATAAATATATTTTTTTGAAAATGAAAACATGCTTAAAACATTAGCATTAATTGGTCTTAAAGATGCTTTCTTTATATTTCTCCCGTGGGATCCAGGGAACCGGGCAAAGGAAGCTCTGGCTCTTTCCTTCCTTCCCCAGGGGATCAGGAAGGGATGGAGCCTCAGCCAATAGAAGGAAGAGAGGCTTGGCTCAGTAGCTCTGCTGTGCAGTTGAGAGAGCCTGGCAAAGCAAGCTTCCCCCCCCCTTTCTCCTCAAGGGAGCCTCAGCCAATGAAAAAATAGAGGTTTTGCTCTGTAGCTCCTGTGCAACTGAGCAAGCCTTTCAAAGCAAGCTGTTATGCAGAAGGAAGCAAGAGAGAGGGAGAAGGAAGCAGATGACAGCCAGTTGCTCAGGGGCCTGATAGGAGCCCTCCGGTAGCCTGATTCGGCCCCCGAACTGCATGTTTGATACCCCCGTTATAGATGATAGTATACATAAGTAAAAGGTAGGTGAAGGTAGTCCCCTGCGCAAACATCAGTTGTTTCCAATTCTGGGGTTACATCGCATCACGACGTTTTCACGGCAGACTTTTTTACAGGGTGGTTTGCCATTGCCTTCCCCAGTCATCTACGTTGTACCCCCAGCAAGCTGGATACTCATTTTACAGACCTCGGAAGGGTGAAAAGCGGAGTCAACCTTTTTTTTTGTTTAAATGATTTTTATTATTCTGCAAGATATTACATTAATATTTAAAAAGTTCAACACCAATACGTTGCATTTTCCACACACACACCCCTTTTCGTGACCTCCACCAGTGCATTTTAATTAATGTACTAAAAGCAGAGTCAGCCTTGAGCCAGTACACACAGAAGCAGCTGCAAATGTTCAGACAATAGGAATGGTCTACTTTGGTAGAATCTCCAGTTATGTGAAGGTGTGCATTTTGACCGGACATTGCAGCTAAGGAATCGATGCATTGTGGTTCTAATCCTGCCTTAATGCCATGTTGCATTGAATTTTTTTTTTTTTTAAAAAAAGACAAGAACTGCAAGCGTAGTCGATTTTGGTATAGCAGTTGCCAGAATGTCCAGAACAGAATTTATTAAGTACCAGACTTCTATTATTCATCCCGGTCTTTCTTCCTCCTGTGTGGCCAGCCTAATTGGCTTTATAATCCACTTCTTTGCTCCACAGGGTGAACTGGAAGCAGCACTGTGGATTTTCTTTTATTGAAAAACAAACCGTCTCATCTGTTTGTTTGTCCCCTCCGTTTCACCTCTATGGGCGTATTTATAAGAAGCAATCACAGGCAAGTTATGAAGGGCTCTTCTTCCGTTGTGCTGATTTTTTTATTTTTTTTAATGCAGCAAGTCAGCTCAAAAATCTGTGAAAACAGATGAAAAAAAAAGAACCGGTCAGCTGCTCAGTGTCCCATTGTGTTGGAGTGTTGTGTTCAGTTTTATGCATCACATTTTAAGAAGGATATAGACAAGCTGGAATGGGTCCAGAGGAGGGTACCAAAGACAGTGAGGGGTCAAGACCAAGTCCTATGAAGAAAGGTTGCAGGAACTGGGCATGTTTAGCCTGGAAAGGAGGCTGCTGAGAGGTGATATGATCACCATCTTCAAGTACTTGAAGGGCTGTCTTGTAGAGCAGCATGGCCAATGGCTGGGGCTGATGGGAGTTGTAGGCAAAAAACATCTGGAGAGCTACCGTTGGCCACCCCTGTTGTAGAGGATGGTGTGGAATTGTTTTCTGTGACCCCAGAAGGTGGGACCAGAACCAATGGGTTGAAATTAGATCAGAAGAGTTTCTGGCTCAACGTTAAGAAGAACTTCCTGACCGTAAAAGTGGTTCCTCAGTGGAACAGGTTTCCGCAGGAGGTGGTGGGCTCTCCTTCCTTGGAGATTTTGAAACAGAGGCTAGATGGCCATCTGACAGCAATACTGATCCTGTGAATTTAGGGGGAGGTATTTGTGAGTTTCCTGCATTGTGAAGAGGTTGGACTAGATGACCCTGGAGGTCCCTTCCAACTCTATGATTCTATTATTTATTTTATATTTATTTATTTCCCGCCCTCCCCTATCGGGCTCAGGGCAGCTAACAGCAGTTAAAATACACAAAAGTAAGTATACAATAAAATCATAAAAGTCATTAAAACATCTTAACATATGCATATACAAATTTTGTTCCAAGATGGCGTTGTTATTAATTCTTGATTAGCGCTGTTTTCTGTAATATCTTTAGATGTTATTAAGCGTCTTAAGTCTCTGTCTAAGGCCAGACTAAATATTGATGCTGTGGGTTTGTGGAGTACTGGATGCCTCCATTAGGTGTTGAAGGCCTGTTTGAACAATATTATCTTACAGGCCCTGCAGAATTGTGGCAAGTCCCGTAGGGTCCTGATGTTTTCAGGGAGAGCATTCCAGAGGGTAGGGGCTGCCACCGAAAAGGCTCTTGCCTTAGTGGTGAACAGCCAAACATCCTTTGGCCCGGGGATCCTTAGAAGCTTTTGTGAGTTTGATCGTAGTGCTCTCTGAGGCTCATGTGGGAAAAAGTGGTCCCGGAGGTAGACAGGCCCCAAACTATATAAGGCATTAAAGGTCATGACCTGCACCTTGAAGCAAGCCTGGAACGCCATAGGGAACCAGTTAACGATTTAACATAGCTGGCCAGGGCTATACATTATTGTCTTCCAGTCTGTGTTCTCCATCATGACCACCATGGCAGAAGAAGAACTACAGAGACCTTGCTGAAGAACTGATAGGACAGGGCATCTGCCAAGAGGGTTGACACCCCCATCTCCCCTTTCCTGCTGCCAGGATATAGTTGCCAATTCTGAGCTGGGAAATATTTGTTAATTAAATGTAAGAACATAAGAGAAGCCATGTTGGATCAGCCCAATGGCCCATCCGGTCCAGTATTTTGACCGATTCCCCACAAGCCTAATGCGGCCCTCACTCTCCTCTTCTCCACGGGGCTTCTGTCAAATTTCACACTATCTGCCCCGGAGCTGCAACTCACTCTGCCTCTTTCACACAGCAAATAAGATCCTGTAAAAAACGGTTTCTGCTTGCCATGAGAAAAAGGCGAAGCGAATTGCAGCCCCAGGGCAGATAGTGTCAAATCCGACAGAAGCCCCGTGGAGAAGAAGAGCGTGAGAGCGGCATAAGGCTAGTGGGGAATCGGTCACTCTGTCATACAGTGGCCAAAAAAAACCCAGGCACCATCAAGAGGTCCATCAGTGGTGCCAGGACACTAGAAGCCCTCCCACTACCCCCCCCCCCAACAAAGCGCCAAGAATACAGAGCATCACTTCCCCAGTTATAGAGCACCTTTCCCTGAAGCACTCAGGGTGGTGAACAACAGGTTAAAAGAAATGGAATAATTAATTTATGTTTACAATAAAATCAACAGGACATAATGGTGGCATAGAGGTGTTCTTTCCTCCCTCTCTCAGGAGGATCAGGGACTGGTTATTAGGGCTGTGAAGCTTACATTGGGCCAGCGGGGGGAACCTCCCCCTACATCACCTCTATGGTTTTCCCAGACGCTCTAGCCATTTGGGAAAACTCTATGGTACAATAGAGCTGCTCCAGAATGTGGAGGAGTTGGCAACCCTACTGGTTACGGAGGAGGCCATAGTGTGAGCTGTTACTGTTCTCTACTATTGACCTACCACTAATGAGGGCTGACCCTGCTTAGCTTCCAAGATCTGATGAGACTGGGCCAGCCTCGCCATCCAGGTCAGGATGGTAACCCTTGTAGGATTTTCAAGGCAAGAGATAAGCAGAGGTGGTTTGCCATTGCCTACCTCTGCATAGCAACCCTGGACTTCCTTGGTGGTCTCTCATCCAAACTGGATCCCGCCAGAGAAAGGAGTCCTGCTAGGCTTGGTGTCTGAAGTCACGGTAAGCTTTGCTCTCCTGCGTCTCAGGGAGACGGACTGCCCCCTCGCTTCTCCCCCAAAATCTCTGGTTTGAGAAAAGCAAAGGGTGAAGTGTTCAGTCAATGAAATAACATCAAGGGATTTAGGACACGAGGCTCGTGCATTTGACCAGGGACCTACTGAAGGCCAAACTACACTCAACAGAGGAAGCCTCATTGGTTAGGTAGCGGGAGATGCCATCACGTTGCAGGCTACCCTGTAAGGTTTTTGAGGCAAGAGATGTTCAGAGGTGGTTTGCTGTTGCCTGCCTCTGCGTAGAGACTGGTCGTTTTCCCACTGAGCTTACCTCGGAGCGACGTCCCTCTTCACCGCGCAGCGTCTGCGCGGATTTCCCACCAACTGCTCCGAGGCTGCTCCGAGGAACCAGGAAGTGCCGCGGCTTTTGCGTCGCAGATGTAAACCACTAAAAACCAGTTTACATCTGCGACGCAAAAGCCACGGCACTTCCTGGTTCCTCGGAGCAGTTGGTGGGAAATCCGCGCAGACGCTGCGCGGTGAAGAGGGACGTCGCTCCGAGGTAAGCTCAGTGGGAAAACGGCCACTGATTCTTCCTCGGTGGTCTCCCACCCAAGTGCTCACCGGGGCCGACCCTGCTTAGCTTCCATGATCTGATGAAATGAGACTAGCCTGGGCTATCCAGGTCATGGCCCTCCCTATTTTTATCTTTGGGGCAGAACTTTCCATAATTACTTCATTGGGGGAAATATCATTTCCGAGGCAAGAAGGAAAATCACTTCGATAATGGTGTCGGTGTACTTTTATTATGTGCCATTATAGCTCTATCAATATAGTATACACTGATGGAGATTATAGCACTATCAATATAATATACACTGATGGAGATTTTACGCATCCCAGCAAAACAAGCCAGGGAGAGGACTAACATAATGATCAAAGTTCCCTGTGTCTCGCCCTTCTCTACACCGACCCGTTGCTGCATTATCAAAATTACAACCGCAGCATCCAAGTCTGGATGCCGAAGACTCTTAATTCAACGCGCACATTTTATGGAAAAGCAACTGCTGCATACGTGTTGGGGGCTGCAGTTAATGATGAAGGTGAGGTTTGGGTTACGTGCCCTTTCCAGAGAGCGGCTTTCAAAGAAAATAGCACAAAATTGCAACAAAAGGAAACGTGGCTGTAAATATCGACATTTTCTTGCTGTTCAAAGCAAGCACTCAATGGCTTCAGTCTGAGCAACATGCAAAAAAATCCCTTCTAGGTAAAGGCCCTGTCAGAGACGGATTAACAATTAGGCCAAGTAGACACTGGCCTATGGGACTCCATGCCTTTAGGGGCCCCAGGTCAACCCCCCCCACACACGGTTTCACCCTTGCTTGCAGCCCTCCCAGCCTATGCATGCAGCCAGCAACGGAGCTGCTCTTTGCCCAGCTTCCCTGTTGCGGCTGCTGCTGGCATTGTTGCCTCTCTCTGCCTCTTCCCTTTAGCTTTGTCAAAGGGGCTTTTGAGAAGGTGCCTGCAGGCTGCAGTGGGGGCGGTAGGACGGGCATTCCGACTCTGAGATAATCTGAAAGGGTGCCCCTGAGATTTTGACTGCCTAAGGGCCTCCACAGGGTTTAATCCGGCACTGGCAGGGGGAGGGGGAAAAGGGAAGGGTTGCCATCTCCAAGTTGGGAAATTTCTGGGCACTTGGATGTGGAGCTCAGAAAGAACTGAGACCTCAGGAAATTAAAAGGGGGTTGCCAATCCCCAGGTAGGTAGCCCGGAGACAACCATGAAAAGATACAAAATTATTGTTCATAAGTTATATATGCTGATTAAATAATTCTATTTAAATCAATGTTGTCTAGGGTTGCCAAGTCCAATTTAAGAAATATCTGGGGACTTTGGGGGTGGAGCCAGGAGACATTAGGGGTGGAGCCAAGATCAAGGCTATGACAAGCATAATTGAACTCCAAAGGGAGTTCTGGCCATCACATTTAAAGGGATGGCACACCTTTTCAATTCCTTCCTTCCATAGGAAATAATGGATGGGGCACCTTCTTTTGGGGCTCATAGAATTGGACCCCCTGGTCCTAGAGCGCCGGGACCTAGCAACGGTGATCCATGCGACGGTCACCTCAAGATTGGACTACTGTAACGCCCTCTACATGGGGCTGCCTCTGTGCCGGACCCGGAGATTGCAGCTAGTGCAGAACGCGGCGGCCAGGCTGCTGCTTGGCCTCCCAAGATGGGAGCATATACGGCCGGGGCTGCGCGAACTGCACTGGCTGCCGATTGTATACCGGGTCCAGTACAAAGTGCTGGTGATTACCTTTAAAGCCCTATATGGCCGAGGACCGACCTACCTGAGGGACCGTCTCTCCCCGTATGAGCCCCAGAGAGCACTGAGGTCAGTAGGTAAAAACAGATTGACCACCCCTGGGCCAAAAGAAGTTAAACTTCGGACTACCTATGCACGGGCCTTCTCTACCGCGGCCCCTTCCTTGTGGAATCAACTCCCAGAGGAGGTGCGGGCCCTGCGGAACCTTGATCAGTTCCGCAGGGCCTGCAAGACCACCCTTTTCAAACAGGCATTCATGAACGGCTGACCAAGTCCACAGAGAAACATCAAAACGGTCCAATCTGGAGATCCGCCATCATTCACAAACTGACAGGCATAGCGTCGACTAATAACGGTACTGTCAGATCTAACTTAATGTTTTTAGATTTAGTAACTGTTTTAACTAATGTATTAATCGGTTTGGGGTTAATTTAATGTTTTGTTAAACGTATTGTTGTTTTGCTGTTGTTAGCCGCCCTGAGCCTGCGTGGCGGGGGAGGGCGGGATATAAATAAAATTTTACTTACTTACTTACTTACTTACAATCTTTTTGAAACCTGGGGGGTATTTTGGGGAGAGGCACTAGATGCTATACTGAAAATTTGGTGCCTCTATCCCAAAAGACAGCCCCCCCCAGAGCCCCAGATATCCACAGATCAATTCTTCATGATTTTCTATGGGAATAATAAGAGTTCCCAGCAGACATTTCCCTCCCCTCCCCCCGCTTTCTGACGACCCTGAAGTGGGGGGAGGGTCTCCAAACCAGGGGATCCCCTGCCCCCACCTGGGGATTGGCAACCCTAATGTTGTCCTTGAATCTCACAACAAAATTGTCAATGACTCAATAATCAACAATAATGCATTGAGACAGCATCTTAACAATACACACAATAATTCACAAGGATAGAATGCAAACAGGTCACTAATTCAAAACTTGTGATGCATAAAGTCCGCAGAAATAGAGAGCAAAACTCTACACAGATGTTCAAAGAAGAGCTGATAGTTTTCTTCAACAGCAATGGCTGTATAATTTCAACAGCGATAGTCGTGACACGCTTCCGGTATCTCTGCATGTTTCGGACAACCTTCGTCTGACACTCTTTTAATACCTGGAACCAACGCTCAAATGAATGCAACGCGTTATTCCGTTGGTCAGTTTCTTCAATGGCATTAGCCAATTTTGACCCAGAGAAAACTCATTTTCTGGAGAGTGATTGAAATGTGGAATTCACTTCCGGAGGATGGCCACAGGTATAGATGGCTCTAAAGGAGAGCTCTATCAGTGGCTACTAGCCATGCTGACTAAAGGGAACCTCTACGTCCAACCAACCTCTGAATCTCAGAGGCAAGAGGCAACTACAAGGGAAGGCAACAGAACAAAGTTTGAGTCCAGTGGCATCTAGAAGACCAATGAAGTTTTATTCAAAGTATAAGATTTTGTGTGCAAGCTCACTTCAGGCTTATACCTTGATTAAAACTGTGTTGGACTTAAAGGAGCCCCTGGATTCAAACGTGGTTCTGCTGCTTCAGCCCAACAAAGCCACCCACCTGGATCTATCAGGAGAAGGCCTCAGCCTCTGTGCCTTGTTGCCTGCTGCATGAGACAGAATGCTGGACTATCCAGCAGGGCTATTCTGATGTTCTTAAGCTGTGAGAAAATGTGCCTGATCCCATTCTGGCCTTAAGTTCCGAGATTCTCCACGTTAAGCCCACAAACCTTAAGGAGGAGCAGAGCAGAGAGATAAGGAGAGCAGGCAGTACCACCAGCTAGTGGGGCCAGCAGTTGCACCACACAGAAGGTAGCTTCATTCAAGAATTACACCTCTGAGGATGCCAGTCACAGGTGCTGGAAAAACTTCAGGTCTCACAATGCCAAGACCACAGCCACACAGCCCAGAAAATCTACAACAACCAACAGAAGTTACCAAATTGTCCTTTTCCCACCAACACGGGGTCCCCCTCCTGAACTTGAAGAATCCTAAGCAGCATCTGTGATGGGGCCCAATGTGCAGATTTCCTCATCCCCAATAATGTCAGTTCACCCATTCATTCAGTGCCTTTTATGCTGCATTTCCTGCAACAAGCTTAACACATCAAGCTTAACAGCAATGCACACCACTCTCAGATCCTCCAGTTTACACACAACCCTGCAAGGTAGGCTGAGACAGAAAGAGCGATTGGAACAGGGTCACTCAGGCAGCTCCATGACCATGAGAGGATTTGATCCTGCTTCTCCTCAGTTCTAGTCTGACCAGAGCCGGATTAACAATCAGGCTAAGTAGGCACTGGCTTATGGGCCCCCATGCCTTTAGGGGCCCCGGGTCAGCATTTCCCCCCTGCTTGCAGCCCTCTCACCCTGCACGTGCAGCCAGCAACTGAGCTGCTCTTTGCCCAACTTGCCTGCCGTGGCTGCTGCTGCCGTCGTCGCCAAGTTTGCCTCTCTCTGCCTCTCCCCTGCAGCTTAGTCAAAGGGGCTTTTAAGAAGGTGCCTGCAGGCTGCAGCAGGGGCTGTGGGGAGTGGGGCAAGTGCTCGGACTCTAAGATAATTTGCAAGGGGGCTCTGAGATAATTTGCAAGGGGGCCCCTAAGATTTCAGCCACGTAGGGGGCCTCTGCAGGGTTTAATCTGGCACTGAGTCTGACACCCTAACCACTACATCCCTCTGGCTATGTCCAGGCTGCACCTCCATGGCCCCAGACAACAGCACTCAAAGCTATCAGTGCTGTTGTCTGGGGCCATAGATGTGCAGCCTGGACATAGCCAGAGAGGTGTAGCGGTTAGGGTGTCAAACTCAGCGCCGGATTAAACCCTGCGGAGGCCCCCTACGCTGCCGAAATCTTAGGGGCCCCCTTGCAAATTATCTCAGAGTTGTAATGGAGAGGAAGTATCTAGCAAGCAGTCTTGCTCAAGCTTTACGATCCAGTGTAATGTACTGGATGACGAGACGTGTTGAAGGCAACATACTTTATTAGCGGGTACATCACAAGAGAGAGAAATGCGGGCCGGGTCCTGCTATATATACAAACCCCCGGAACAACCTTCAGTCTGGCCAGGTTTAATCCAGATCTTGATCGGCGGGGTAGTTTCGCGCGCTACATCGAGCGACCAGAGGACTTCCTCTGGTCACCTCTGTAGCGTCACTGCGCAGTAACTTCTGGACCGCATTTCAAGACACAACATTCAGCAACTGATTAGAGCTAACCGAGGGTGCCGTTTTTTGTGAACCGAAAGCAGCGAAAGATTCCAACAGCAGCAAAGCACTTGATTCCTCCCTGTGACCCTTGGTGCGAAAATATTGTACCATTCTGCTTTCAGTGTTGAGACAAATTCTCAATGGTTTCCGGTAGACAATCTCAGGCAGTGGCCTTTTGATGTTCATTTGCAAGTCAGATCCATTTTGCCTCCCTTTTTTGTAATTCATTACCCAAAGGAGGGAGGAGAAATTGCTTCCTCTTGAGTTGGGAGGTGGGGGAGAAAGACTAACAAGACATTGCATTCACCTGCAATCTACAACAACTGTGATCACAGCGGGCATAATAATTCTTTTTCATACGTTTCCGCTGCAGAGAATTCATATATTGCATTCGTTTCTGCTGCAGGTATCCGCGGCGATCGGTTCAGCGCCATTTCGAGAAAGCGAAAGAGGATTTCTTTGGGCACACGAACAGGTCATTTAGTCTACAACCTCTTTCTGACCACTCCTCGAACACCCACTTCAGCCACTTTCTGCCCACCCCTTGAAAGCCCAGGGACACAGCTGCCAACAGCGAAACCCCACCACCACCACGTGCTCAAGTTGCTCCATGTTCTTCAACAGTGAGAGCAGTTGCGCACCTGCCAAGGGCCACATCAGTGGAATTGCCCTTCATCAGTCCTCAGATTCAGCAGGAGCTCAAAGGAGCACAGCTCCTGAACTTTTCTGAGGGCTCCCCCTCCTCCTCCACACCTACCTTGTCCACTGAATAGTAGGTGCAGCTGCATAACAATCCCTGGATTAGGAGAGGAGGCAGCCAGCCAGCCACCAGGGGCTTTGCCACACCCCCAGCAGCCCTCATTAACCCTTAGAGAAGCCCACACCACCCTTTTTCCACTTCTTATGTGATTTGGGGTGGCTTGCTGGCCTTTTGATCTCTAGCCAGTCCAAACAGGCCTCGCTTGCCTGGGGCTTTCCTTTCTTCCATTGGGTTGCTTTTGGCTGGGGGGGGGGCAGCGTATGCTAATGAGTTATGATAATGAGCTCCGCCACCTATTTTTTTACAGAAGGCCCCCTGCCCTTAGTGGTGAAACAAATTAAGAAGAAGATAATGGATTTATACCCTGCCCTTCACTCTGAATCCCAGAATGTCAGACCGGTCACAATCTCTTTTACCTCCCACCTCCACACACAACAGACACCCTGTGTGCTAGATAGGGCTGAGAGAGCTCTCCCAGAAGCTGCCCTTTCAAGAACAACCTCTGCGAGAGCTATGGCTGACCCAAGGTCATTCCAGAAGCTGCAAGTGGGGGAGTGGGGAATCAAACCCAGCTCTCCCAGATAAGAATCTGTGCATTTAACCACTGCAGGAGAAGAAGGTCTATAAGAGCTATGGCTGATCCAAGGCCGTTTCAGCAGGTGCAAGTGGAGGAGTGGGGAATCAAACCTGGTTCTCCCAGATAAGAGTCCTTGCACTTAACCACTACAGGGGAAGAAGGTCTATGAGAGCTATGGCTAATCCAAGGCCATTCCAGCAGCTGCAAGTGGAGGAGTGGGGAATCAAACCTAGTTCTCCCAGATAAGAGTCTGTGCACTTAACCACTACAGGGGAAGAAGGTCTATGAGAGCTATGGCTAATCCAAGGCCATTCCAGCAGCTGCAAGTGGAGAAGTGGGGAATCAAACCTAGTTCTCCCAGATAAGAGTCTGTGCACTTAACCACTACAGGGGAAGAAGGTCTATGAGAGCTATGGCTGACCCAAGGTCATTCCAGCAGCTGCAAGTGGGGGAGTGGGGAATCAAACCCAGCTCTCCCAGATAAGAATCTGTGCATTTAACCACTGCAGGAGAAGAAGGTCTATAAGAGCTATGGCTGATCCAAGGCCGTTTCAGCAGGTGCAAGTGGAGGAGTGGGGAATCAAACCTGGTTCTCCCAGATAAGAGTCCTTGCACTTAACCACTACAGGGGAAGAAGGTCTATGAGAGCTATGGCTAATCCAAGGCCATTCCAGCAGCTGCAAGTGGAGGAGTGGGGAATCAAACCTAGTTCTCCCAGATAAGAGTCTGTGCACTTAACCACTACAGGGGAAGAAGGTCTATGAGAGCTATGGCTGACCCAAGGCCATTCCAGCAGGTGCAAGTGGGGGAGTGGGGAATCAAGTCCGGTTCTCCCAGATAAGAGTCCGTGCACTTAACTTCTATACCAAACTGGCTCTCAGCTGACTGCCTATTATTCTAAACTCTTTGGAATGCCTTCACTGCTCTATAGAGATAAGGGTGATGGGTCACATTTCTGTTTTTGAGCAAAAGAGGCTTGAAATGCGCACAGACGCCTCTGCATATTCCACATCCTGATACACAACTTGACATTTCTGTGCTCTCTGGCATTGCCAGATGTAGACACCTGATTAATGGAATTTGCCCAGCAGCCTTGTTCTTGAATGCTGTGCACAGCTGTATCAGCTGCGGTTTTGACAACTCCAAAAGCAAAATCATGTTTCGGGCAAAGACGCCGATAGTTAAAGTTGCTGTTGTTATTATTGCTGTTATTAGTTTCGTTCCCATCCTTTCAGGCATCTGCTGTAATGCAATTAGACAGGCAGATCTTTTCAATTTGGGTTTATAAAATTAATTTCCCGGCTTCAGACAAACAGCTTCGGGATGAGTACCAGCTCAAATATCTTCCATGGCCTTCACTCAGGTGGTCTCAGGTGGGTTGGATTAGAGCCCTTTGCTGGAATTTGTGTTTTCACGACCATTACCTCTTCCTCACAGAAGCAGGGTGTAACTAGATTCCAGCAACATTTGAAACAGCTCCACATTTAACATCCTACACAGACTGGACAAGGGCTTAACACTGTGTTTAGATTTTTCTTTCCTCATTCATTCAGAGCCAGTTTGGTGCAATGAATCGAAAACAGCGAAGGCTTCCAACGTTAGCAAAGCACTCAATTCCTCTCTGCGACCTACTGTGGAAAACTCTAATCTGAAGAACTGAGTTTGATTCCCCACTCCTCTACATCAATCAATCAATTTTTATTTGTATCCCGCCCTCCCCGCCGAGGCAGGCTCAGGGCAGCCAGCTGGGTGGACTTGGGTCAGCCATAGTTCTCTCAGAGCTGTTCTCTCAAGAGCAGTTCTTAAACTGCTCTCTCAGTCCCACCTACCTCACAGAGTGTCTGTTGTGGGGAAGCGAAGGGCAGGGGGAATGTAAGTCCCTCTGAGACTCCCGGTGAAGGGTGGGGTATAAATCCAACTTCTACTTCTACTCCTCCTCCTTCCTCCTCTTCCATTAATTTCTGCTAACATCAAATCTGAAGAAGAGTTCTAGAGAAAAAAAAATTAAACATTGTTATGTGTCATTTGTGTGGCCCTAGTAAAAGATTCTGTGGATTGTGTTCTGCTTTTTGGATTTTAGGCAGGGGTGGAATTCTAGCAGGAGCTCCTTTGCATATCAGGCCACACACCCCCTGATGTAGCCAATCCTCCGAGAGCTTACAAAAAAAGCGCCTTGTTAGCTAGAATTCCACCCTTGATTTTAGGGACCATCAGGGCTGCTAGCAACTTATGTCAGGTAGATTGCCCATCTTTTTCTTTTCTTTTTAAAATTATATATCTAATAGTAGGGTTGCCCCCTTGACCATTGGCAGGGGATGGGGGGTAGAGTTGCTGCATCTAGGCTGGGGAAGATTTTGAGTGCAGCCTGGGGAGGACAGAAACCTCAGTGGGGTACAATGCCATAGAATGTACCCTCCCAAACATCCATTTCCTCCAGGGAAACTACTCTCTGTAGTCCACAGATGGGCTGTAATTCCAGGGGACCCTCTGAGTCCCACCTGGAAGCTGGCATCCCTATATAATAGTGATGCGTAGCCCCATAATAAGAACTGAATAATAAAAACTGGCAAGATGAACTGAGGCATGCTGTGGCTCGCTGGAAGAGCCTCTGCTTGGCATGCAAAAGGTCCCAGGTTCAATCCCTAGCATCTCCAAGTGAAAAGACCAGGGACGGGGTGATGTGAAGGACCCCACAGAAGACCCTGGAGAGCCGCTGCCAGTCTGAGTAGATGATGCTGACCTTGGTGGACCAAGGGTCTGATTCAGTAGAAGGCAGCTTCATGTCTTCATGCATTCATTCACCCAGGGCTAGAGTATATCCCACTGCAAGTCGGGAGTAACACCAGACTTGCAGGAAAATATAGAGAGTGTTATTTAAAAAAAAAAAGTGGTAAATCTCCTTCCCAAGTTTTATTTTTAAAGCAATAGATGTGCCTGCACAGACTTCATAGGGGAAAGACCTTTTGAAGGCATTAGGGGGTTTTGTAGCAACTCTGAGTGGCACCAGATATTGGGGTGAATGCAGGCCCTTATCCCTCCAAATTCACTGAGTCTTCTTCCAGTGGAAGAACCACTAAAGTTGGAGGCAGTTGCAGAGGTCAGCCATGTTGGCAGGAATTAGAAGAGCTAGATTCAAGCCCGGAAGCACCCAGAAGAGCAACAGAATTTGGGCAGGGGTATAACTTTGCCCAAAGGGTGATTAACATGTGGAATTCATTGCCACAGGAGATGGTGGCAGCTACAAGCATTGCCAGCTTCAAGAGAGGATTGGATAAAAATATGGAGCAGAGGTCCATCAGTGGCTATTAGCTACAATGTGTGTGTGTGTGCTGGCCACTGTGTGATATAGAGTGTTGGACTGGATGGGCCATTGGCCTGATCCAACATGGCTTCTCTTATGTTCTTACGGGGTCGCAAAGAGTCGGACTCGACTGTGAGACTGAACAACAACATAATCTTTCAAGAACCACATCACCATGCAGCATGCTGCTCTGGGGTTTTCCCCAAACTCTATGGTAAAAACCACAGAGATCAGGGAAATTCCTAGACTGTCGCATGATGTGGCAGCGTCACTTCTGGGTTCTTAGCAGGAAGTGACATTACAGCATTGCACAATGCTCTTTCCCCTCCCTTTTCCCTTTGCATCTCCCCTTAGCCCTGCCGGATGGGACAAAAAGTATGGGCAGAGGAACTGCTGGACAACTGGCCACTCTGTCCATGGCAAAAAAAGCTAGCTCAGTCTACACACGTAAAGGAAACTCAATGCTTCCCTTCCCTCACCTTCCTTGACCCGTCTTCTAACAATTTCAAAGAAATTACTTTGTTAAGCTACAACACCCCACCCGCGCAACAGAGATGATGTCTGTACAGAACAGTTATATCTGTTTACAGATGGCAGCTCTTAGCACTAAATTAAAGTCAAGCGTCTTTTTCTAGATACGTAGCCAATCCCTGCAGGTGCGCAAGTAGCTCTGAAAATGGGGATAAGCAAATTCTCTGCCATTTGTTCCTGTTCATGCAGGTTTATTTTTTTTCCCCGGCATTTCAGTTCTAGCTTCTCACTATTGAGAGCCAGTTTGGTGTTGAGAGCCAGTTTGGTGTAGTGGTTAAGTGTGCGGACTCTTATCTGGGAGAACCGGGTTTGATTCCCCGCTCCTCCACTTGCAGCTGCTGGAATGGCCTTGGGTCAGCCATAGCTCTGGCAGAGGTTGTCCTTGAAAGGGCAGCTTCTGTCAGAGCTCTCTCAGTCCCACCCACCTCACAGGGTGTCTGTTGTGGGGGAGGAAGGTAAAGGAGATTGTGAGCCGCTCTGAGACTCTTCGGAGTGGAGGGCGGCATATAAATCCAATATCTTCTTCTTCTACTACTATTGTCTCTGGAGCTGCAGTGGGATGGGTATAATGCACATTGGACAGGCAGTGTATACAGTATTTTTATACGTTAAAGTATTCTATTTCAACATCAAGGATTTAGCAAAGATTGCTCTGACCTGGATAGCCCAGGCAAGCCGAATCTCATCAGCTCTCAGAAGCTAAGCAGGGCCGACCCTGGCAAGTACTTGGAAGGGAGACCTCCAAGGAATACCAGGTAGGGTTGCCAAGTCCCTCCACTGCAGTGGTGGGGGGCTTGTTCCTTGTGTGCACGCAGCGCGATGACATTCCCTGGAAGTAACATCATCACACTGGGGACATTGCGCTAGGGATGCTCTAGGACTCGCAATAAAACTCTATGGTACCATAGAGTTTCACCGCGCTTCCTAGAGTGTCACACCAGAAATGCTCTCGGATTCACGGTAAAACTCTATGGCACCCACAGAGTTTTTAGCACATGTCCTAGAGTGTCCCCAGAGCGATGTCCCTGGCGCAATGACATCACTTCCAGGTAATGTCATAGCGCTGGAGATGGTGCACACTGGCAGAGCTCTTTGGGGGCAGGGATCCCCCTAGCAGCCTGTTCCCTGCCGGTGGGTTGGGCCCCCTGGCAGCCCTAATACCAGGGTCGGGACGCAGAGGCAGGCAATATCAAGCCACCTCTATGAAACATCCACTAGGGGTCACCAGAAGTCACCACAACTTCCAGGCATGCAAGCACACACAGGGAGAGAATTTAGCAAAGATTTAAGATCTTTGAACAGTGAGGGTATGTTGACTTGATACATTTTAAAGAAGTTGCATTCCATCCCAGACACTCCCCCACTGTAAATCTGTTCTTTGATCCCCTGATCTCTAAACAACCGTATGTCAAGGGTCTGTGCCATTCTAATCTTTACGAAAAGTGTAAAGGGGTTATTTTGTTAATGTCCTTCTTAGGACTCTAAACAGAGGAGGAGGGGGAGGAGGCGATTGGATCTATACCCTGCCCTTCACTTGGTCTCAGAGCGCCTTACAATCTCCCTCCCAAACGGACTCCCTTGCAGGTTCAACGAGACCAGGCTGTGATCTACCTATAAAGCATGAGACTTCAGACAGCTCAGGTGTGGGTAACAATTCATCTACATTCTGGAGATGTAACAACTACAGCACCTGACCCTGATACCGCCTGTGATCTCTGAACTCCTGGCTTTAACCCACAGACCTGCTCGACTGTGCCTCTTGGACCTTGTTCGCTGGATTCTCGGCTGGCCTCCCTTGGGTATGACTTTTGGACTGACGCTTTGGCTACACAAACTTGGTTAGTGTCCCTGCTTTGTCAGCCTTGGTTTCTACTGCCTGAGTCTGCTCTGCTCTAGGGCACTAACCTTTAAAGCACTCAGTGGTCTGGAACCAGTGTATCTGCAGGACCATTGCTCTTGGTACCCCCCCTCGCAATTTTTCTTGTGAGGTTATAAGAAGACGACTGCAGATTTATATCCCGCCCTTCTCTCTGAATCAGAGACTCAGAGCGGCTTGCAATCTCCTGTGAGGTGAGTGGGGCTGAGAAGACTCTCACAGCAGCTGCCCTTTCAAGGACAACCTCTGCCAGAGCTGTGGCTGACCCGAGGCCATTCCAGCAGGTGCAAGTGGAGGAGCGGGGAATCAAACCCAGTTCTCCCAGATAAGAGTCCACACAGTTAACCGCTACACCAAACTGGCTCCCTTGCAGGTCCCATTCTCTTTGCAAGATTAGCTGGGCTCTTGGGCAGCTACTGACGGCATACAGAGGTATCTAAGTAGTAAGTCAACTAAAAAAGATCTCAAAATCTCCAAATTCAATTCAAGGCATCCACTAAGCTTGCCATGTGACTGGCTGCTTGCTTGCAACCAGCAGATAGGCAGTGAGCTAAACCAGCCAGTCGATGAATGAGCATGACTAACAGGAACCATGGAAGAATGTGGCAACCTGAGGATTCTATCCAGTTCATAAAACACTTTTTTGCATCGGCTGGGGTTCTTGGTGTAGTGGTTATGCAGCCACCTGGGTGACCTTGGATGGATCCCAGTTCTCTGAGAGAGTTCTCAGCCCCATCTACCTCATAGGGTGTCTGTTGTGGGGAGAGGAAGGAAAGGACATTGTAAGCCACTCTGGGACTGTGAATGAATGGCGGGGTACAAATCCAATTCTTCTTCTTCTCCTCCTCCTCCTCCTTTTCCTTCTCCTTCCTCCTCCTCCCCTTCTTCTTCTTCCTCTTCCCCCTCTTCTTCTCCTTCTTCCCCCTCTTCTTCCTTCTTCCCCCCAGCATCCTTGTTAGTCGTTGAAATGCAGCAATACAGTCATTCTATTCCTGTGTCTCTTATATTGTAGAGCAATGCTAAAGCCTTGCTTGCTATAGCAAACGGAGAAGGATGAGACCAATGAAACAGTTTGATTCTGTGCTCTCTCTTGCTCTTTGGAAAAGTACGGGACAAGATCACCAGGCAGAAAATACCTGGCAGCCCTTGTCAGACATGATGAAAGTGGTATATAACAGAAGGCCCAGCTAATACACCTTTTGGCAATGGAGGCTTTTCACTTAAGCTTCCATTGATGAGCAGGATAACAAGCTGTCATATCACATGCCTCGGAAAAAGGTCAGGTGATTGCCAGACAACAGGTCTTATCTGGAGTCAGGCAAAACCTCCTCTGTAAAGGCATTTCCCCTCCTCCCCTTTGATCCCCAAGAGGACTGACTGCTCTGCTATTTGTCTGAATTATGTATAGTCGGCTTCCCTTTTTATGCTCCTGGCCTGTTTGATTTTACTGGGCAAGAACCTGAGCTCCTTGAAGGTCTGTTTTGACAGACTCAGTTGATGGAGAAAGGGAAACGGAATCAGACTCCTCACTTGTGGCCTCCATAGGCATGAACCAAAACTCAGGGCATCATTGGTCCAAACAAGGTGTGTGGTAATCAGGTGTTTGTGGGCCAAAGTCAATGGCAGGGCTACCGCTAATATAGGAAAGTTAGTTCCCATCAGGGAAGGGTCCCCAAGGGTTCTGGGAGTACATCAGAGCTGGATGGCTGATACTCAGTATCTGAAAACTGGGAGGAAGGAAGGAAGGAAGGAAGGAAGGAAGGAAGGAAGGAAGGAAGGAAGGAAGGAAGGAAGGAAGGAAGGAAGGAAGGAAGGAAGGAAGGAAGGAAGGAAGGAAGGAAGGAAGGAAGGAAGGAAGGCTTTTTTTGAGCAGGAACACACAGGAACGCAGTTCTGACGGGCTTAGTGTCAGGGGTGTGGCCTAATATGCTATCTTTAAACAATGGTGACATCAAGGGGTGCGGGCTAATATGCAAATGAGTTCCTACTGGGCTTTTTCTTACAAAAAAGCCGAGGGAGGGAGGGAAATTCCTTTTCTCTCTTTTGTTTTTATTTTTTTTTGGGGGGGGGAGGTTGCATTTTTGTGTGTGTTTCAGTGTGTGCGCGCAGCTGGACATCATGGTGACTTCTGGTGACTGACTCCTACTGGGGGCCTGGAGGATATTCAGAGAGGTGACTGAATAAAGCCTGCCCCTGCTCTGGTATTCCAAGTTCTCCCGTTCAAGTACTTGCCAGAGGAAAACCTGGAAGCCATGTTAACTTCTGGTGACTGACCCCTTCTGGGGGCCTGGGGGATATTCAGAGAGAAGAAGAAGATATTGGATTATATCCCGCCCTCCACTCCAAAGAGTCTCAGAGCGGCTCACAATCTCCTTTCCCTTCCTCCCCCACAACAGACACCCTGTGAGGTAGATGAAGATATTGGATTTATATCCCGCCCTCCACTCCAAAGAGTCTCAGAGCGGCTCACAATCTCCTTTACCTTCCTCCCCCACAACAGACACCCTGTGAGGTGGGTGGGGCTGCAGAGGGCTCTCACAGCAGCTGCCCTTTCAAGGACAACCTCTGCCAGAGCTATGGCTGACCCAAGGCCTTCCTAGCAGCTGCAAGTGGAGGAGTGGGGAATCAAACCCAGTTCTCCCAGATAAGAGTCCGCACACTAAAACACTACACCAAACTAGCTCTCAGAGGGTGCTGAATAGAGCCTGCCTCTGTCCTCCCAAATGCTGGTATTCCAAGGAGGTCTCCCATCCAAGTACTTGTCACAGTTGACCCTGCTTAGCTTCCGAGAATGGACAAAATAAGGCTTTCCTGGGTTATCCAGGTCAGGGGAAAAGATCAATTTTCTCTTGAAAAGCCGCACGAGAAACCCTTCCCCAGGCACTTTCCAGCCCGGATGAATCGCTCCTATAGCTCTGTGCAATGACACAGTAGAATGGAGGGAGTAGCTAGCAAAAGAACACACACACAAACACACTCCTCAAAGATACACTATCATTCCCTAAATAATAGCAATGTGATTGATGGCTACGAAGTGACTCTATTGTTTCTCCCAGGAGCGTCGTTCAAAAATGCGATGGACAACGTTAAAAACTTTAATCTGTTAACAAAAGCCAGTATGGCTTTGTTTTTTTTTATTTTATTTGTTAAAAATGTGCATACAGTTGAAGGATTTATTTCCCTCTCACACGCAAAATTAGAATACGAAACCTCCGGGACCCCGTGTCAAATGCTTATCAAAGAAGGCTTACAGCTTAGCAATAATGTGGCATTTCCCCCCTCGTGTCGTATATCTAATCACATACAAAACGTCGACACGGTTCCCTCCCCAAGCAATATCTTCCTTCGCTCTAGCGTACCATTTTTCATACCTTTATTAATATGTGGATCCATTGAGGCTTGTTTTGTTTTCAGTTTGCTCAGAAAAATGAAGAGGGGCTACGGGGACAACAGAATTGCTTAATAATGGAAAGAAGATGACAGCCTGTTCTGTAGAGAAAATGGAAGGAGAGACGATTCCAAAATGTGGACTGTTAGCATCAGCTAGTTTGCCAGTAAAGGCCCTAAACCATACGTCAGCCATCTTAAATTAGAAGATCTGCCTTTACTGCCATAGATTCCATCTGGGTTTCATAAGAATATAAGAGAACCCATGTTGGATCAGGCCAAAGGCCCATCCACCCCAGGACTCATACTATGACCAAAACTAGGCTTGGTAATCCCCAGGTCCCAGCGGAGGTTATTCCGCTTTCCCAGGCTGCTTCCCGCCCCCAGTCAGCTGGCCGGCGGGGGGAAGCCCTGCCCCCAGAGGACCATGTGCCTTTGGAGGCTTCAGTCTCCGATTGAAAGGCTTCCTCTTGGGATGGTGTGTCTGTGTTACTTTGAAGAAGTTGGCAGCAACTCGTGAGTAGAGAGGCCAATTCGTCACTTCAGAGTCACCAGAAAGGGGGAGAGAGAAACGTCTGCTGAGCACTTCATTATTCCGTATGTGGAGATTGATTCTCATAGGGTATAATGGGGAATTGATCTGGATGTTTCAGGGGCTCTGGGGGAGCTATTTTTTGAGGTAGAGGCATCAAAGTTTCAGTATAGTATCTAGTACCTCTCCCCAAAGTATCCCCCAAGTTTCAAAACGATTGGACCAGGGGGTCTAATTCTATGTGCCACAAAAGAAGGTGCCCCTATCCTTCATTATTTCCTATGCAAGGAAGACATTTAAAAAGGTGTGTTGTCCCTTTAAATGTGATGGCCAGAACTCCCTTGGAGTTCAATTATGCTTGTCACACCCTTGTTCCTGGCTCCGCTCCCAATGTCTCCTGGCTCCACCCCCAAAGTTCCCAGATATTTCTTGAATTGGACTTGGCAACCCTAGCCAAAACCCAGGTGCCACCAGGAGGTCCACCAGCAGGGCCAGAACTCCAGAAGCCTTCCCACTGTTGCCTTCCAAGCAACAAGAATACAGATCATCTCTGCCCCAGACATAATGTTCCATCTAGTGGCTAACAGCCACTTGTCACACAGCAGGCCTAGGAGGGCCTTCTACTGGCTGCCACCAGTCTGGTAAGGGTCTGCATGGGAGGGCCCAGAACACCCAACTACCCTTGTGTCTTCCTTATAAGTAAATCCTCTTAACCGTGATCAAGGAGACGTGAGAACCCAGGCAGTATAAGAACAAAAAGAAGTTTATTTTTAGTGCTCTAAAAACAATAAGTGGGTGATAAAGGTTTAGTGCTGTAGTAAGTATGAAAACAGTAAAGGTTCGTGCAAATAAACAGAAGTCCTGATGCATTTAGCTAGACAATCCCTGCTACTAATACCAAAACTCACCACCTCCCTTGGGTGAGCGATTTTGTCCTACTGCCTGTTCCAGAGAAGACTCCTCTGTCTTCAACCTCTCCAGACAGAGAACCACTCTGCCTGCAGCCTCTCCAGGAAAGAACACACCTTGTCTGGGCTTGGCCCTTTTATGCTCTCCTCCCACCCCTCTCTGGGCTAGTTTTCCTCCATAACGTTGCCACACGATCAGAGGGACAGAAGGGATCCTGGGAAATGTAGGCTTTCTGTAATACTCCTAGGCAGGCTTCTCAGGAGCCCTTAGGCCACACTAGGCTCAGGATTATGACACCACTTATGGCCCTTTGCCCCATATGTTTATCCAGTCCCCTCTTGAAGATGGCTGTTTGTAACCACGTCTTTGGGTGAAGAAGTTCTTCCTTTTATCTGTTCTAAGTCTACTGCTCCTCCCCCCCCACCACAACATTTTCCATTTTTATTGGTAGAAACGCTTCAAATCACAGCAATTGCAACGATAACATTAGGGTTATTGATACATAGACCCAAGTGAGGAAAAATTCACAATGTAAAAGATAACAAATTCAATATAGCCGATAATGAACATATGATATAGATAGACACATGGAGAAAATACTGATGAAGAACAATGCCCGCCTCTTTATTCTGACTGGGAGGGCAAGCAGCTGTGAGGCAGTGTGTGCAAAATCGGACAGAAGCACCATGGGGGAAAAGGAGCACGAGACCACGACAAGGCTAGTGGGGAATCGACCCATGTTAGGGTTGCCAATCCCCAGGTGGGGGCAGGGGATCCCCCGGTTTGGAGACCCTCCCCCCGCTTCAGGGTCATTAGAAAGCGGGGGGAGGGGAGGGAAATGTCTGCTGGGAACTCTATTATTTCCTATGGAGATTTATTCCCATAGAAAATCATGGAGAGTTGATCCACGGGTATCTGGGGCTCTGGGGGGGCTGTTTTT
Source organism: Heteronotia binoei (assembly GCF_032191835.1). NCBI lineage: Eukaryota > Metazoa > Chordata > Lepidosauria > Squamata > Gekkonidae > Heteronotia > Heteronotia binoei. Next base: position 16,640,700 of record NC_083229.1, on the reverse strand, counting down.
TGGGGTAGAGGCACCAAATTTTCAGTATAGCATCTAGTGCCTCTCCCCAAAATATCCCCCAAGTTTCAAAAAGATTGGACCAGGGGGTCCAATTCTATAAGCCCCAAAAGAAGGTGCCCCTATCCATTATTTCCCATAGAAGGAAGGAATTGAAAAGGTGTGCCATCCCTTTAAATGTGATGGCCAGAACTCTCTTTGGAGTTCAATGATGCTTGTCACAGCCTTGATCTTGGCTCCACCCCTAATGTCTCCTGGCTCCACCCCCAGAGTCCCCAGATATTTCTTGAATTGGACTTGGCAACCCTAGCCCATGTATTTTGAGGGTATTTAAATACGGCTACTCATCCTGAGTAGAATTATTCCCTTCTATGCCCCCGGAAGTTTAGGAGCATATAATTCTGCAAAGGACAGCGGGTGTGACTTTCTTGCTTAGGACTGGTTGTAATTTATGGGGATGGAATAAAAGGAAGACCCGGCATCTGGTTTGGCTGACTGTCAACCTGATTTAGCTGTAGGTGCATTTGAGCGCATCGTGGCTAAGTCAAACGCCTTTCAGCCCCGACAAGGTGATTCATCTGCTGAGCGAGTCAGAGCGGCGTTTATCAATCAGGCAGGGACAAAAACAAGCTGATTGTTCCTCTTGGGAAGATGAGCAGCAGCTCGGCATAGGCCTGCGAATGTACGAGCGGCAATGGGGGGGGGGGCGGTGTCTGGCATCAAATGGGGGAGAGGCACAGAAACGCTTGTCTTTTCCGCCCAAAAGGGACCTTAATGAAAAGGAATGCACTTTTGTTGGGGGGGAAAGAATGCAATGATTCCTTCTTTCTAAGCTGTCAAGTGGCAGATAATTTGATTGGCGGTAACTAGCTGAACCTTCCTCTTATAGAGCTCATTTCATTAGACAGCTGCAGTGCAGAATTCTGTAGTGTTTCAGGCGTCTATAGGGAACGTTGCCCAGATTCTTTACCGGTTTATTTTCCATGAAAATGCCGAAACGCGTAACCTAAGAGCAGTGTTCCCTCTAAGCTGAGTTGATGTGAGCTAGCTCACAGAGTTTTAGCCTCCAGCTCACACATTTTTTGGCTTAGCTCAGGAAGGATGGCCCCAGAGCACACTAATTTAGGCAGTAGTCAAATTGCTCACTCACAACTTTAGTGCCAGTAGCTCACGAAGTAGGATTGTTGCTCACAAGATTCTCCACAGTTTAGAGGGAGCATTGCCTAAGAGTTACTTGCAATTTTAGGAGCAGAGTTGCCAACCTCCAGATGGGGCCTGGAGATCTACTGTTCCAACTGATCTCCAGATGACAGAGATCAGTTCCCCTGGGGAAAATGGCTGCTTTGGAGAGTGGACTCTATGGCAGGGGTGGCCCATGGTAGCTCTCCAGATTTTTTTTTTTTGCCTACAACTCCCATCAGCCCCAGCCAGCATGGCTAGGGCTGATGGGAGTTGTAGGCAAAAAACAATTGGAGAGCTACCGTTGGCCACCCCTGCTCTATGGCATTATAAATGACTGAGGACCCTCCCCTCCCTAAACACCACCCTCCCCAGGCTCCACCCACAAAATTTCCAAGTATTTCCCCACTCAGAGCTGGCAACCCTAGTTCAGGAGGCAAGATCGCCAGCTAACTGAGGTCTTGGAAGCTGTTCTTATGGTCAGGAACCAGAGAGGCAGACAAGTGTTCTTAAAATGTGACAATGTTTTTAGTAAGAGCATCAGTATCAGGGCCGGAGAGAGGGAGAGAGAAAGAGAGACTTGGGTAGGAACAGAAAACAGGCGTGTAATATTTTGCTTAAAGTCATGAAAACTGGGCAGGCTTGGTGGTTATGGTGGTGATGATGGTAACGGTGGTGATGGTGTTTGTCAATATGGCAAGGGTTGTGGTGATGAGGGCGGTGGCGGTGGCGACGATGGTGATAGCGATGGTGCTGCTGGTGGGGATGCTGTTGGCGGCGGTGGTGAATATGTTGGTGAAGAAGGTGATGGTGATGATGACGATGGCTGGGGTGTTGATGAAGATGGTGGTGGTGACGGTGGTGGTGATAATGCTGGTGATGATGATGATGATGTGGGTGGGGATCAAGATGCTGGTAATGATGATGACGATGTTGATATTGATGGTGGTGGCGATGATGGTGGTAATGGAGAAGATATTGGTGACGACCAAGGATTTTTTAGTAGCGGGAGCTCCTTTGCATATTAGTTTAGTTTATTTACGATTTATATCCCGCCCTTCCCACCAAGTGGCTCAGGGCGGCTTACAACACATAAAATCTAACATAAAAATATTAAATTTAAACATTTTACACAGTTAAAACATTAAAAAAAAACATAATAGCAGTCTAATAAAACGACACTCAGTTTACAATGCCGGTTAGTTATAGGCCAGCCGGAAGAGGGCTGTCTTGCAGGCCCTGCGGAACTGGGCAAGGTCCCACAGGGCCCTCACCTCTTCCGGCAGCTGGTTCCACCAGGAAGGGGCCATTACAGAGAAGGCCCTGTCCCTGGTAGATTTCAGGCGGGCTTCCTTTGGCCCGGGGACAACGAGAAGATTTTGGGTTCCCGATCTCAGTACTCTCTGGGGAACATGTGGGGAGAGATGGTCCCTCAGGTAGGCAGGTCCTAGGCCATATTAGGCCACACACCTCTGATGTAGCCAGTCCTCCAAGAGCTTGCAGTAGGCCCTGTACTGAGAGCCCTGTAAGCTCTTGGAGGATTGGCTCCATCAGGGGTGTGTGGCCTAATATGCAAAGGAGTTCCTGCTACTGGTGATGATAATGGCGATGATGATAGTGGTGATGGTGATGATGTTAATGGTGTTTCATGATATCTGATATTTGCATTTGGGAACCTTCGATGGTGTAAATGCAAATATTGATACCAGGAAACTGGTATGCCTAGACGATTTGGTTTTATAAACCTGCCCTTTGCTACCCGAAGGAGTCTCAAAGTGGCTTATAATCACTTTCCCTTCCTTTCCCCACAACACACTCCAGGTGAGGTAGGTGGGGCTGAGAGAGCTCTGAGAAAACTTGTGACTGGCCCAAGGTCACCCAAACGACTGCATGTGGAGGAATGGGGAATCAAACCCAGTTGTCCAGATTAACCACTACACCAAATGGGCTCTCTGCTGCTCTCAACCACTCATGGCCTCAAAATCTTGCTAATCTCTAGTGTTCCCAGGCTTGAATCTAGCTTTTAATTAGGATTGTATTCCATGTCTGCAATTTCTCCGTTCTCTTTCGCTCCACCTCTGCACATTTAAAACAAGATTTCCAACAAGAAGTCATTTCTTTCCCCTCCCTCTCGCTTTATCTGCCTGCCTTTTTGGAAAATGTAACTGGATGTGGATTCTTTATCTCAAGGTGAAGGACCGCATCTGCTGTCATGCAATTTACATTCTCGCAAAGGTAACGGTAAAATATTTTGACAGGAGGCTGATAGCTCGCAATTCTTAGCTCTGGTTTCACAATAAACCGTCTTTTGTCTGCCTTTGAGATTTCCCTTTGGTCTTTTCTTTCGGGTAACGCAAAGCTACGCCTAGAATCAGAAGCAAAACTCGTGCCCCATCGACTGACGCCTACACCTTAGAAAGCTGTACTTACGTTTCTGCGCACTTTTTTATTCTTGCCATCAAGTCATAGCTGATTTAGGATGATCCCATCGGGTTTCCAAGGAAAGAGAACCACAAAGGTGGCTTGCCATTGCCTGCCTCCAGGGCTTTCTTTGTAGCAGGGACTCCTTTGCATATTAGGCCACATCCCCCTGATGTAGCCAATCCTCCTGCAGCCAAAGAAATATGTTTTAGAATATGTTTCTGATACAATCAGAAGATTAGCTACATCAGGGGTGTGTGGCTTAATATGCAAAGGAAGAAGAAGAAGAAGAAGAAGAAGAAGAAGAAGAAGAAGAAGAAGAAGAAGAAGAAGAAGAAGAAGAAGAAGAAGAAGAAGAAGAAGAAATTCCCCAGAGAGCACTGAGATCTAGCTCCCAAAATCTCTTAAAAATCCCTGGACCAAGGGAGGCCAAACTGAAAACAACTCGAGAGCAGGCCTTCTCAGTAACGGCTCCTCATTGGTGGAACCAACTACCAGCGGAGGTTCGAGCCCTGCGGGACTGTAATCAGTTCCGCAGGGCATGCAAAACTATCCTTTTTCAAATGGCCTACAAGATTGAAACCTGAAATGACATCCAGCCATCTGATATATTCTGTCTTGTATTATAGCACCTTATCTGTTTAAGGAATTAATTTATTTATTTAATGTATTTTATTGTATTTTATCGTATAATGTATTTACTGTAATTCATGGCACTTTCCATGTCTGTGAGCCGCCCTGAGCCTGCCTCGGCGGGGAGGGCGGGATATAAATAAAAAATTATTATTATATTATTATTTTTAGAAGAAGAATTGTAGATTTATACCCTGCCCTTCTCTCTGAATCAGAGACTTAGAGTGCCTTACAATCTCCTATATCTTCTTCCCCCACAACAGACACCCTGTGAGGTGGGTGGAGCTGAGAGGGCTCTCACAGCAGCTGCCCTTTCAAGGACAACTCCTGCGATAGCTGTGGCTAACTCAAGGCCATTCCAGCAGGTGCAGGTGGAGGAGTGGGGAATAATCAAACCCAGTTCTTCTGCATACTTAACCACTACACCAAACTGGCTACAAAAACCCCCCCAAACCCTGCTCCCATCCAAGTGCAAACCGGTTTCTGAGATCTATGAGATCAAGCTATTCCTGGGCCATGCAGGTCAGGGTGGATATTGTCTAGTGTGCTCTAAAGCGGTATATTAATATTAAGTGTCTAACAGGCATCGCGTTTGATTGGCAGTTCTCAAATGAGACCGCCCATCATAACCCGTATTTAGCAGGCGATTCCACCGAGCAAAAAAATTTCAGCAAATGGTTTCTTGACGTTTGAAGCAACCTCTCCTCTCGGACCACCTGCTGGCAAAATGACAATTCCCATTTCAGCGTGCTTGGAGAATGTTACTAATACCACGGCCTCTTTTTACTGATAGCTTCCCGTCGCTGAACAGAGACGTTTCAAAGATAGGATGTTCCTTTAATGAAAAAGAAAAACCTGCCCACGACTGACTTCACAATGAAGGTTGTTAAGCAGACATTAAGTATTTGACAGATAACATAAAAGAGGGGGGGGAATAATTATATTAGTGGGGAGCGATGAGTAGAAAACTAGTATTTCATAAGCAGATTTCATTATGCTTTCCAAAGGTGTCATGTCGGAGATATTTCTGGAATGGGAGTGATACCGCTCAGCTCATCACCAATGAGTCTATTCCATTCTTCCTTGGTTTGGGTGAAATTGTCATTTCAAAAATCACAGCTGCTTAGGTTGCCAGGTCCCGCTCCCAGTTACTGACAGGGGGTGGGGGTGCAGTTGCCAATCCACATCGGGAAACCCCTGGAGATGCTTTTTTGGGGGGTGTCTCGGGAGGACAGGGACCTCAATGGGGTACAAGGCCACCGAGTCCACTCTCCAAAGCAGCCGTTTTCTCTAGGGAAACAGATCTCTGTAGTCCGGAGATGAGCTGTGATTCCAGTCAATCGGGATGTATACAAACTGATTCGCGAGCCCAAATTCAGCAAGAACTTGACCCGGTTCAGAGCCCCTGAACCAATGGACAGGGAAGGCGCCTTCCCCAAACAGTTACTGGATTTTTGTCTGGTTCAGCTGTGCTGTTTCTCCGCACTTTTTAAATTCTTGCCATCAAGTCATAGCTGACTTAGGATGATCCTGTCGGGTTTTCAAGGAAAGAGAACAACGAGGATGGCTCGCCGTTGCCTGCCTCCAGGGCAGGATCTCCTGCTGCAAAAAACACCCCCTGGCAAGTGACATCATCAAGCCGGCGACGTTACACACTGGCCGCTCTAGGAGCTTCCGGGAAAACTCTATGGTTTTCCCAGATGCTCTAGCAATTTGAGAGGGAAAACTCCATGGTTTCCCAGAAGCTCCTGGAGCAGCCAACGCATGACGTTGCCGGTGCCATGACATCACTGTGAGTGATGTCATCGTGCCAGCAACATTAGGGGAGGATCCCCCCACCAGCCCAATGCGGGCCAGTGGATTGGGAACTTCCCAGGCAGGGGAACCGCTGCCCAAACCGGGAACTTGTGCAATCCACAAAGAGAATCATGACAATTATAGGCAGAGAAATCCAAAGCACAAGGCTTTCCGTGAAAACCAGCCTCCGTACAACCAACAAACCCACCAAACAATTCGGCAATTACAAAAGCATATATTAGTTCATAAAAGACCATACAATTAGTCCTTAACAAATTAGGGAACGTTTTCACCAAGAATCAGTTTAGTCTTTATAGCAATCATTGCTCAGTTCATTCCAAGGAATCCTGGTGAAACAGTTGTGCAGATGATCAATGTCTCTAGGGTTGCCAATCCCCAGGTGGGGGCAGGGGATCCCCTGGTTTGGAGGCCCTCCCCCCGCTTCAGGGTCGTCAGAAAGCGGGGGGAGGGGAGTGAAATGTCTGCTGGGAACTCTGTTATCCCTATGGAGATTTATTCCCATAGAAAATAATGGAGAATTGATCCACGGATATTTGGGGCTCTGGGGGGGGGCTGTTTTTTGAGGTAGAGGCACCAGATTTTCAGTACAGAATCTAGTGCCTCTCCCCAAAATATCCCCCAAGTTTCAAAACGATTGGACCAGGGGGTCCAATTCTATGAGCCCCAAAAGAAGGTGCCCCTATCCTTCATTATTTCCTATGGAAGGAAGGCATTGAAAAGGTGTGCCGTCCCTTTAAATGTGATGGCCAGAACTCCCTTTGGAGTTCAATTATGCTTGTCACAGCCTTGATCTTGGCTCCACCCCTAATGTTTTCTGGCTCCAGCCCCAAAGTCCCCAGATATTTCTTAAATTGGACTTGGCAACCCTACTCTCAATATATGCAGCCAGCAATCCAAAAGGTTGAAAAGAACAAGGTCGTACTGGAACCCTTGTTTCGCACAGGCTTCTTCAAGCTGCAAAAATCCCTTTTACAACATTTTCATACCCTGGACAAAAAAACACCATTCCATTACCACATTGAAAGGCACTTGAATAAGGACTAATTGTACGGTCTTTTATGAACGAATATATGCTATTGTAATTGCTGAATTGTCTGGGAACTTGGCAGCCCTACCAGTGACTGAGGGGGGTGGACTTGGTAACTCTAGGTGATATCAGATGTTCCTAAAGGAGAGGTCTCAGATGGTTCTGGGCCTTCTAAGACCAGCGCTTGACCCTGTGGCCTTTGGCTTATGTGGTTCCCTCAGCGTCCTATCTCATTGTCCAGGCTTCATCCCAAAGCACCTTAAACTCTGAGATGGCATAAAAGAGGCTTAATCTCTTGTTTGATTCCTCAAGCCCGGACATATTTGAGATTGTTGTTCTGTTGGCTACCTTCCAGTTAATTAGCATAACAATAAAGACAGCCATGAAAAGCAAACAGAAAAGTGAACCAGTCAAATGTCTTTATTCACCGAAAGATAATGGTATTCCATCTGTCTTTTATTGAGGTACGAGGAGACATTTGTGCAAGCCCTCTCTATAACTCTTTCCTTGGCATTCATTAGCACGTCCCCACCAGTTGCAACAGTGTGATAAAGGATCCAGAATTGGGTGGCACAGGTGGCCAGCGCGGCCGAGATCCAGTTAAAATGAAAACACAGACAGATGGCTCCATCGTCTCCACCTAATAACAACGAAGACCTTGACTACGGTCTGAGATTTGAAGACGGCAAGACTTTGAAGAAAAGGTCGACGCAGATGAGTAAACCCAGCAAAAAGAATGGGGACTTAAACCATGAAACTGCCTTATCCTGAATCAGACCTTTGGTCCATCAAGGTGAGTGTGGTCCACTTGGATTGGCAGTAGCTCTCCAGGGTCTCAGGCAGAGGTCTTTCCCACCACCTACTCCCTGGTTCATTTTACTGGAGATGTTGGGAATCGAACCCGGGACCTTCTTCAAGCAGAGCAGGTGGCCTGCCATGGAGCCATGGCCCCTCCCTGAAAGCAGTGGCTCTGTGTGTGCAAACATGACACACATGCACATGAACACACAAGCATGAAGCGGCCATGTACTGAATTAGACCCTCCATCCAGTACTGTATAGTCCATCAAGTCTCTCAGTTCCGGTACTGGATTCTTACACTGGCCATGACTCTTCAATTCAGTATTGTTTACTCAAGCCCATCAAGTTCAGTATAGAATCATAGAATTGGAAGGGACATCCAGGGAACTACAATTTAGTACTGGAGAGGATCAGGGCCTTTGAGAAAAGACTATTACAGTGCCACTCTGAGCAGAGTTACCCCCATTCAAAGTGCATCCCTGCACAATGCAGGAAACTCACAAATACTTCCCCGTAAATTCACAGGATCCTCATTGCTGACAATCCAGAGTCTCAGGAAGAGAACGTAAGAACATAAGAGAAGTCATGTTGGATCAGGCCAGTAGCCCATCCAGTCCAACACTCTGTGTCACATAAGAGAAGCCATGTTGGATCAGGCCAGTGGCCCATCTAGTCCAACACTCTGTGTCACACAATGGCCAAAAAACCCAGGTGCCATCAGGAGGTCCATCAGTGGGGCCAGGACATTAGTAGCCATCCCACTGTGCCCCCCCCCCCCCAAGCACCAAGAATACAAAGGTTTCAGGAAGCTATATGGCCATCTGACAGCAATACTGATCCTGTGAATTTAAGGGGAGGTATTAGTGAAGTTCCTTCATTGTGCAGGAGGTGGGACTAGATGACCCTGGAGGTCTCTTCCAACTCTATGATTCCATGATCATCTCCTACCTGCTCTTTTTAACTGGAGATGTGAGGGGTTGAACCTGGGACCTTCCACAGATGCTCTACCTCTAAGCCCAGGGACTTTCTCAGTTTCAAATCCCCCCAATCGCACCCCAGGGATATGCAGACCTGTGGACAGAATTTAGGACCCAGTCGTTTTGAAAGTATGAATATACAAGCAGGGACCTGTGAGCAGGGCTTTTTTTATAGCAAGAACTCCTTTGAATATTAGGCCTCACACCCCTGATGAAGCCAATCCTCCAAGAGCTTACAGGGCTCTTCATACAGGGCCTACTGCTTCCCATGTTGTACTCTTTACTTTTCTAGGAGAGGCTTACATACCAACTCGTTGCTAGAACCATTAAAATGAATTGGCTTCCAATTAAATACTTGCTGGCATATGGGAGTTCTGTTGCGGGTTTTCTCTCAGAGTATCGTGAATGGGAACTACAATTTAATACTGGAGAGGATCGGGGCCTTTGAGAAAAGACTATTACAGTGCCACTCTGAGCAGAGTTACACCCATTCACAGTGCATCTGACAGGTTTGAAAAGGTGTCAGATAGAAGTCCCTGACAATGCTTTGTATTGCAGTATCTATATCCTGAGCTATGTTGAATGTCTTAACAGTATTGTCTTTGCCGTTATGACTCTATTAATTGTAGTTATTATTTTGTAACAAAAACTCACCAGCTGAGTTCTTAACAGTATTGTCTTTGCCTATTATGACTCCATCAGCTTGCAGTTTATTACTTTGTAATACTTTGTACTTTGTTAACTGTTTTCTTAACACTGTTGTCTTTGCTTAGTACAACTCCATTATTTTTGTAGTTATTATTTTGTGACAAGTATTAACTATTGGCACAGAGTGGTAAAGCTGCAGTACTGCAGTCCAAACTCTCTGCTCACGACCTGAGTTCAATCCCTGCTGAAGCTGGGTTCAGGTAGTCGGCTCAAGGTTGACTCAGCCTTCCGCCCTTCCGAGGTTGGTAAAATGCGTACCCAGCTTGCTGGGGGGTGGGGAAGTGTAGATGACTGGGGAAGGCAATGGCAAACCACCCTGTAAAAAAGTCTGCCGTGAAAACATTGTGATGCGACGTCACCCAGAGTTGGAAACAATTGGTGCTTGCACAGGGGACCACCTTTACCTTTTTATATTCAGGAGCATTAATTACTAAATTGTTGTTTTATCATATTGATGTCTCCGTAAGCCCGCTGCTTCGCTGCGTGGCTGAGGGGACGTTTTGCCTCCCTTCGGAGGGAGAGCGGCTTCTTCGGCGCCTTGCAAGGCGCGTTTTGAGGGGGCGGGGCTTCAGCGCTGTTGCTGAAGCCCCGCTTGTCGCTGGGACAGTCTTCCCGGCGTCGTCGGTCTTTGCGGAGCGTGCTTGCACGCTCTGAGTGCCTGGAGGCTGTTTTGGAGCCGGGAGGCTTGCGCGCGTGGTTCTTTAGCGTCGGTGATCGTCGTGGGACGTTTTGGTTTGTCTGTTCTCTGTTGGGAGAGGTTGAGATTTGAAGGCTCTGCATAACTGGACTCCCCTACTAGCCTTTTGGCGGTTGGGGGTGCCTTCTGGCTTCTGCCTTTTAGGCTCTGGCCTGCAGGGGTTTTTTCTACACCCCCCCCCCTTTCCCACTCACTACACAGGGAGGTATTTGCTGAAGTTTGGGAGGTTTTTTGGGTGGCTGTAGATTCAGTGCCGGGTGCCTGGCTGGGCTGGTCGGCCATTTCTGCTGTCAGCCATTGTGCAGCACGAGGAAGTTGTTCTTCTGTGCTTCTTTCTGGTGCGGGGCGGCCATTTTGGATCCTTCCTTTCCTTTTTAGCTATCTGGCTCTCGGGGGCCATTTTAGGTGGGTTAGGCGGCGTCCATTTTGGAGGGCCTTAGGGCGGCGGACATCTTAGAGGCAGGTGGCCTGTTCGCCCTCAACATCTCCCCCCCCCCTCTCTTGTTGTTTTGTTGCTGGCTTGCTCTTGAAGGGCTAGCTGCCTTGAGGCTATTATTTCCCCCTTTGGATTTTAATTTGTGCTGCGCTTTCGTGCTTAGCATGTCGGGCCGTAAGGGTTCTGGTAAATCCAAAGGGAAGCAGCCGGCTCCTAGGGCCCCCAGGCCACCACCGAAGCGTCCACCGCCTCCTTCATCTTCGGATGAGGAAGGTGATGACGACGTCAATGCAGTCATTTTTCAGCGACTGCAGGCATTAGAGCGGGCATCGGGCCTCCCACCTTCCCAGATGCCCAATAAGGGGCGGGTCTCCAAGAAGACATTTCAGGCTGACATACTAACACGCTTGTCTCTTCTTGAGAGCAGATCAACAGCGGCTGCTGGTGGTGCTGTGGGACTTAGTGGCCTTGACGTCGGTGCTGGCCCATCCTCCGGTGCCGGTTCTGCTGGGTCTGCTTTGGTGCCATCGGGGCCTTCTGGTAAGTTTGGGGATGGGTCCCCGCCCCACATGGGGCCCGCATGGCCATGGGGCGCCTGGGGGTCTGCTGGAACTAGTGGGGTTGGCTCTCCTCTCGGGGCCACTTCTGCTGCGGGCTTAGAGCAGCCTGGCAACTGGATGGGGACTCAGGGTCAGTGGGGCATGATGGGTCCATGGCCTGGGGTTGGGCAGCAAGGGGCCGGGGGGGCTTGGCCTGGCTGCTGGGGTTTCCCTTCTCCTTATGGGGCAGTGCCATTTAGTGCCATGCCTTCTGGCGAGGTCGCCTTACCTTTAGGCGATCACTTGTTGCCCGCCACAAAGGAAAAAATTTTAAAGGGAGAATATGTGGATGTATTCTCCCTTTTATATAGAGAATTGGAGAAAAAGGATAAGGAAGAGCTAGACGACAAAGATAAGGAGAAGCTCAGGAAAAGGAAGGTCGAGCGGACCTGGGCCAATTGGCTCCCTGGGTTCCTTATTTATGTGGGAGTGATCGCGCGGGCTCAGCCCTGGCGGGCTGCTGTTTTGATACAATACTTGGACATCGTGTACAAAGGGTACACGATGTTCAGCGGCCCGGCCTGGTGCCAGTATGACCAGGAGTTTAGAATGCGGGCCGCTTTGTACCCTTCACTCCCGTGGGATCGGATCCACCAGCAGTTGTGGCTGCAGGTGATGTCACCGGCTCGGCCCAATTTGGGGGAGCGATCCGACAGCGGGCACCTTGTTTCTAAAGGTCCCGCTTCTCTGTCTGGTGCGTCCTCTTCCTCCCGCAGTGTTGCGGGGCAGGCGGTTCAACCCCGCTTGCTCTGCTGGGAGTTTGGGTCCCAGGGGGCTTGCAGTCGAAAGGACTGCCATTTTAAGCATGAATGCCCCTTGTGTGCTGGCCCGCACTCCTTTAACAACTGCCCCAGAGTCCGACCCCGCAAGGGTCAGAAAAAATCAGGTGGGGGCTCTTTCCAGCCTGGTAAAGGGTCCCAGCCCGATAAGGGTGGGGCCTCTTAGTGTGTGGCTTCGTAGATACCCACGCAGGGAGGACAGTTGTTATCTTTTGAATGGTTTCACGTTAGGTTTTAGGATTCCTTTTCAAGGTCCTCGGGTACCAACTTGGTCCAAGAACCTTAGTTCAGTTGTGGGTCTTGAACATATAGTTAAGGAAAAAATCGCTAAGGAGCTGGCTGAGGGCAGGATTTTGGGCCCCTTTGCCAGTCCTCCGGTTAGGAATTTTAGGGTTTCCCCATTGGGCGTGGTGCCAAAGAAAGCACTTGGTGAATTTCGTTTGATTCACCACCTTTCTTATCCTAAGGGGTCATCGGTCAATGATGGCATACCTGAGGAGCTTTGCTCCGTTAGGTATACCTCTTTTGATCAGGCCGTGGGCGTCGTGCGACGCTGTGGTCAGGGGGCTGAGATGGCAAAATGCGACATCAAGTCTGCATTTCGCCTTCTCCCTGTCCACCCGGATGATTTCGAGCTGCTGGGCTTTTCGTTTGCGGGGCAATACTACATGGACAGGGCATTGCCTATGGGCTGCTCTGTTTCATGCGCTGCTTTTGAGCGCTTCAGCACATTTTTGGAATGGGCTGTGCGCGAAAAAGTGGGCTTGCAGGAGGTCGTTCATTACCTGGACGACTACCTGTTTGTGGGCCCTGCAGGCTCAGGCCGCTGCGCTCAGTTGCTAGCTGGCTTTGTTGATTTGGCCGCTGAGTTGGGTGTGCCGTTGGCAGAGGAGAAAACTGAGGGCCCAGCCCAACACCTTGTTTTTCTCGGGATCGAACTAGATACTCTGGAGCAGTCATCTAGGATTCCTGAGCCGAAGCTGCTGGATTTGAAGGAAAGGATTAACTCCTTTTTGTGTAAAAAAAAGGTTACGTTGCTTGAATTGCAGCAGCTAGTGGGGCACCTTAACTTTGCTTGCAAAGTGGTCGCCCCGGGTAGGCCTTTTCTGCGCAGGTTCTGTGACGCTATGGCGGGCCTTCGCTTGCCACATCATAGGACCAGGGTTACTGGCAGCATGAGGGAAGACCTGCAGATGTGGCAGGAGTTTTTGGAATCCTTTAATGGGATTTCTTTTTGGAGAGATGAACTGAGGCTTGAGGCTGAGCTTCAGGTCATGTCAGATGCTGCTGGCTCACTGGGGTTTGGGGTCTACTTCCGTGGACATTGGTGCATGGAAGAGTGGCCGGAGTCGTGGGTGCAGGCCGGTTTAAACAGGGACCTCACGTTTTTGGAATTCTTTCCTATTTTAGTCGCGGTTTGGCTGTGGGGGAGGGATATGGTGAATCGCACCGTTCATTTTTGGTGCGATAACATGGCCGTGGTTCATGTTATTAATTCCCTTACATCCAAATCTTCGCGGGTCATGAGGTTGGTGAGGGCCTTCACTCTGTGCTGCCTGCGGCTTAACATTCTGTTTTTGGCCAAGCATGTTCCTGGGGTGAATAACGGGGTGGCTGACGCTCTCTCTCGTAAACAGATGGAGAGGTTTCGTCAGCTGGCCCCAGACGCCGATCTGCATGCGGCGCCAATGCCCCAGGAGCTGTGGCTGATTGGAGAGCCGAGGCCTACAGAGCGATAGGCTTAGCCATGGCACCCAGCACCAGGAAGTCTTATGAGCGTGCCGTGCGGCAGTTTGAGGACTTTAGGGCTGAGGTAGGGTATCGTATTGTTTGGCCCATCCCAGTGGAGCAGTTGCTCCATTACTGCGTTGCTTTGAGAGGTAAGGGATTGGCCGTGCGATCAATTCGGGGACGTATGTCTGCGTTGGCCTTTGCCAGTAAGGCTTTGGGGTTCAAGGAGGAGACAGCAGATTTTCGTATTCGAAAGATGCTGGAGGGGTGGTCCAGGGAGGCTGGGCCTAAGCCTGATACTAGGGCCCCTGTGTCTCCTGAGATCCTTCGGGGCTTAAAAGGGGTTTGGAGCGCAGTTTGTGCGTCTCCTTTTGAAGTAGTTTTGTTCCACGCAGCCTCTCTAGTGGCCTTTTTTGGGGCTTTGAGGGTTAGCGAGCTGGTGGCAAGCTCCAAGAGTGATGTTTCCGGTAGGGCGTTGTTGCTGAGGGATGTTAAGTTGCTGGCGGGTAAGGTGGTGCTTACTGTCCGGCGATCCAAAACTGACCAGGTGGGCACGGGGACAGTGCTGGAGTTGGGTCCTTGTTCGGAGGTGGAGCTTTGCCCAGTGGCCGCATTGGCCGACTATTTGGCTGTGCGGGGAGGCTGCGCAGGTTTGCTGTTTCGTCATGCGGGAGGTAGTCCCCTGACAAAGCACCAATTTTGGACAGTGACATCAAAGGCCTTAGCCCTGTTGGGGTTGTCTGGAATGAGGTTTGGTACCCATTCCTTTAGAATTGGGGCAGCTTCTACAGCTGCGGCCTTGGGTTATTCCACTTCGGCCATCCAACGCCTTGGCCGTTGGCGTTCCCAGGCTTATAAAGGTTACATTCGCCCTATGCTCCGCTAACGGTTTTAGTGAGTAGCTTGGGGGCTTTGAGGTTTGATTTATACAACTGTTTGTTTCTTCTTTTTAGATGCTGTGGTTCCTGGCCGGAGGAGCACATCAAGCTCGGAGAACTGCTGTTGGCTCCCAGCTGGGGCTCAGCAAATATGTCACGATAGAGTGGAGGGGGCGCCGTGGGCTTCAGTGGCCTGGCTTGCTCCCCCTTTTGTTTCACGGGTCTGGGGCCCCTCCTCCGCAGGTATTGATTATTCACCTGGGAGGAAATGATCTCGGGCTGATTAAAGGCAAGGCGTTGATCTTGCAGGCCCGGGATGATTTCAGGTACATTAGGAACAGATGGCCTGGTACCATTATAGTTTGGTCGGCCATGATTCCACGCTTGGAGTGGCGTTGTGCCTGGAATCCAGCTGGGTTGGAAAGGGCTCGTTACCGAGCGAATAAGGAAATTCGCAAGGTTTTGGAGGGTGGCTTGGGTCACTATTTGCCCCATCCGGACATTTCTAGGGAATGTCCCGACCTCTACAGAGGGGATGGTGTGCATCTCTCGGAAAAGGGTAATATCCTTTTCCTGAGAGATTTGCGGCAAGGGCTTTTGTTGGTTTTGGGTCTTTCTGTGGGTGCTAAGCCCTAAGTAGAGACTTGGCCTTAGTGGTGGCAGGTTCTACGGGGTTTATGGCACCAGGCGGCCTGGGGAGGACCGGTTAGCCTCCCCCTTTTGGGGAGTTAGGGGTCTGTCAGGATCTACCTTTGGTGTGGCCCGAGGTATGTGAATGCAGACTGTCCTGGAGACTCGATTGGATGGGTGCCTTTCACTGAGACTCGCGTCTGGTGTTTGGGCCCTCCGGTGCGAGCCTCCCTGCTGGGTCTGCCTAGCGGGAGCTGTGGGTCACAGCTCCGGCTGGGGGGCCGGGTCTCTCGCCCGCTGAAAAAGGCAGGGGAGCGGTCTGAGGAGACCCCTGGCCCTGACCTGGCCGCAGTTCGGTTGCCCTTGCCATTGCTGTTAATTTTAATAAAAGTGGCCCATAGTTTCACCAATCCAGTTGTGTCCGTCTCTTTATTCCGACTTGGGGGGCAATGATGTCTCCGTAAGCCCGCTGCTTCGCTGCGTGGCTGAGGGGACGTTTTGCCTCCCTTCGGAGGGAGAGCGGCTTCTTCGGCGCCTTGCAAGGCGCGTTTTGAGGGGGCGGGGCTTCAGCGCTGTTGCTGAAGCCCCGCTTGTCGCTGGGACAGTCTTCCCGGCGTCGTCGGCCCACCCACCCGCCCTGTCTGTTATGCAGGCTTTTTGCTGGTCGCTTCCGTTTGGAGGGGCCGGGTAGGAATTTTTTCACTCCCCGGCTTATTGGCTTGTGGCTGGAGGGTGTTTTTTGCCTACCCTGCATAGCATTTCAGTGGATTGTGGAATTGGCTTTGGGTTGGTGCTATGGTAGAGTTTGGTCACTTTTAGGGCAGGTTCTACGGGGTTTATGGCACCAGGCGGCCTGGGGAGGACCGGTTAGCCTCCCCCTTTTGGGGAGTTAGGGGTCTGTCAGGATCTACCTTTGGTGTGGCCCGAGG
Source organism: Heteronotia binoei (assembly GCF_032191835.1). Lineage (NCBI taxonomy): Eukaryota > Metazoa > Chordata > Lepidosauria > Squamata > Gekkonidae > Heteronotia > Heteronotia binoei. The sequence continues at coordinate 16,624,461 of NC_083229.1, read as the reverse complement.
TATGTGAATGCAGACTGTCCTGGAGACTCGATTGGATGGGTGCCTTTCACTGAGACTCGCGTCTGGTGTTTGGGCCCTCCGGTGCGAGCCTCCCTGCTGGGTCTGCCTAGCGGGAGCTGTGGGTCACAGCTCCGGCTGGGGGGCCGGGTCTCTCGCCCGCTAAAAAGGCAGGGGAGCGGTCTGAGGAGACCCCTGGCCCTGACCTGGCCGCAGTTCGGTTGCCCTTGCCATTGCTGTTAATTTTAATAAAAGTGGCCCATAGTTTCACCAATCCAGTTGTGTCCGTCTCTTTATTCCGACTTGGGGGGCAAATACCCTGTAGCTTAACTGGGTTAACTGGGGTTGGTTCACTTCGAGAGGAAGAAGATCCAGCTGCAGGGAGAGGGCTTGGCCTAATTTGGTCTCCTTGGAGACGCTGATACCAACTGGAGACATCTGACCATCGGAATGTGGCCTTGATGGAGGAGGAGGAGGAGGAGGAGGAGAAGGAGAAGGAGATGATGATGATGATGATGATGATGATATTGGATTTATATCCCGCCCTCCACTCCGAAGAGTCTCAGAGCGGCTCACAATCTCCTTTACCTTCCTCCCCCACAACAAGCACCCTGTGAGGTGGGTGGGGCTGGAGAGGGCTCTCACAACAGCTGCCCTTTCAAGGACAACCTCTGCCAGATCTATGGCTGACCCAAGGCCATTCCAGCAGGTACAAGTGGAGGAGTGGGGAATCAAACCTGGTTTTCCCAGATAAGAGTCCGCACACTTAACCACTACACCAAACTGGCTCTCCTGGAGGCCTGAGAGCGCTATGGAGGCCTGAGAATATAATCCAGGAGTGTGTTAGGTGAGAAAGGTGTTGAGCTGTTAATTCGTAAACTATATTTGACCTGTTGCTTTCACTTCTCCTTTCGTCTGGCAAGGCATAGCTTTGCGAGTGCACACTCAAAGTGTTTGCTACCTGATGTCAATAAACACTTCTTCTGCATACACTTAAGGAGCCTTATGATACCATCTGCCAAAAACCTAACAGGAGGGTATGCATCAACACACGAAGCTGCCTTGTGCTAAATCAGACCCTCGGTCCATCAAAGTCAGTATTGCCCACTCAGACTGGCAGCACCTCTCCAGGGTCTCAGGCAGAAGTCTTTCACAGCACCTACTGGTCTTTTCAACTGGAGATGACAGGGGTTGAACCTAGGATCTTCTGCATGCCAAGCTGATATTTACCACTGAGCCAGAGTCCCTTTCTCTGACTCTGGTTAGAATGGCACTGTTCTTTAATGGCACCATACACCTCCAGGATCCGAAAGGTCAAGGTTGTTAAACCACATTAGCAGGGCTTTTTTTTTTGTAGCAGGTACTCCTTTGCATGTTAGGTCACACACCCCTGATGTAGCCAATCCTCCAAGAGCTTACAGGGCTTAGGGAATGCTAATTAACAGCCATTTTATACAGAAAGAGCCTTAGTTTGACAGGTGGAGGTTAAAAAAATGCTTGTTATGCAAGGAGGTAAGGGGCACCCATAATTTTAAATAAAGTATTATGTGTTTCAATTTTTCTTGGGCCTATTATGCACAGATGTTTTCCCTCGCTTTCACCATGTCTGTCCATTTTACCTTGTCATTATGCATTGATTTCCCTCTCTTAATCTCTCCGTTTACTTTCTAGTCCCCATTTCTCCACGTTTTCTGAGAGTGCTTTTGTGTCTATTTTTTCCCATGTTTCCAGGGGGTTTTTTTGTAGCCGGAGGTCCTTTGCATATTAGGCCACACACTCCTGATATACCCAATCCTCCAAGAGTTAACAGGGCTTTTAATAAGCTCTTGGAGCATTGGCTACATCATGGGTGTGTGGCCATATGCAAAGGAGTTCCTGCTACAAAAAGTCCTCCCTTTTAGTTTTTAATGGGATATCTTGTGCCCTTCCTGTCCTAATGATCTTCTCATATGAAAACTAGCATTTCCATTGCAAATAGCAGAGAGATGTTCAGGAGCAATTGTGGGCCAGGAGGGTCAACTTCAGTGTTCCCTCTAAGCTGAGTTGGCATGAGCTAGCTCACAGATTTTTAGCCTCCAATTCACACATTTCTGTCTTAGCTCAGGCAGGACAGCCTCAGAGCACACTCATTGATGCAGTAGCTCACAACTTTCATGCCAGTAGCTCACAAAGCAGAATTTTTGCTCACAAGACTCCACAGCTTGGTCAACTTCCCTTCATTTTGGGAGAAGCAGTCCCATCATTCTAACACTGATGGTCAATTTTGAGAGTTGTAGCTGATGAGTTATGCGTGCCACAGAGAGAAAACCTTAGCTTCAACTAGAAACTGACTGGATGGGGTTTAGTATTTTGGTGATAATCTGGGCCAAGAGACTCCAATTCCCTTCATATTTGGCCTTGGAGTTTCCCCCATCATGCTGACGCTGGTGGCCAATTTTGAGAATTGTAGTTGCATTTTCTGATGGGTCATGTCTGCCACAGACAGAAAAATTTAGCTTCCACTAGAAACCGCACAAGGATGAGGGAGAGTTTTGGTGATAATCTTCTATCTAATATGGTTCGAGTCCCTTCATTTCTGGTATTGCAAGTCTCATCATCATCCCGGGGTGGATGACCAAGTTTGAAACTCCTAGTAGTATTTTCTGCTGAGTTATGCCTGCCACAGATGGATAGATCCTTTTATTATACAGACACTGTAACATATAGCAGTCTTTTTTATATATTATAATGTATAATAAGTTTTCAGGTTCCAGTTGCATCTTGGAACTTGAACATCCTTGTTTCCAGAAGCATGCATCATAGTTGCTCTCCTCTGTGAGCTACGGGAAAGGAATATTTTACCTAGATGAATGTTCCCAAGTGATAGTAAAATTGGCACTATTTAGGTCTTGAGATAGAATACTACCATTTAATGAACTCTTAGTTATATACTTAGACAGCTCTCTCTCTCTTTCCTTCCCCCCTCCCTCCTCTCTCTCTCTCTCATCTATCTGTCTGTCTGTCTTTCTGTCTGTCTGTCTGTCTGTCTTTCTGTCTATTTCCCCCTCTTCTGTCTAGGAGAATTTTAAGCCTGTATGGCTTTCACCTAAACAAATTAGAGCACAAGTAATTATGCAAGTCATTATGAACTTATCGAATGTGTGCATATTAAGCTGCCTCCTTCGCTTCATTAGCAAGCAATATAAAAATGAATAATAGTTTATTATCAAGGTAAATGCAATTACCAAGGGATAATCACTGGGAGAGCAGCGCACCACCCCAAAATTGATCTATTGTGAGTAACAAATACAATTAACCGTCAAATCCGCATGGAGTGGAACGGTGGGCTCAGTCCAAAGGGTGTGGTCTCCTTCTTTGTCATGATGGCCCAGTAGACCCTGGGCAAATCTGATTCTGTGTCCTTTGCACTGTTCATCTGGCTGAATAGCTCAGGGGTGGAATTCAAGCATGAACTTATATTAGGGCACCCACCCCTGATGTAGCCAATCCTCCAGGAGCTTACAAAAAAGAGCCTTGTAAGCTCTTGGAGCATTGGCCACATCAGAGGTGTGGCCTAATAGGCAAAGGAGCTCCTGCTAGAACTCCACCCTTGGACAAGGGCATATCTGCAACTATGAGCTGTTCTGCCACATGTGCTGCCTCTGCTAAGGTTGCTAGCCTCCAGGTGAGGCATGGAGATCTCCATAAATTACAACTGCTCTCCAGACAGTAGTGACCAGTTCTTTGGGAGACATGGCCACTTTGGAGGTGGACACCACAATGATGTACCCCTTTGAGGTTCCTCCCCAAACTCTACCCTCCATAGGCTCCACCATCAAATCTCCAGGAATTTCCCAACCTGGACATTTCCCAACTGTTCCTTTAAATGACCTGGCCATGACCAACATTCCCTCTAAGCTGCAGTTTTGTGAACAAATATTCTACTTTGTGAGCTACTGGCCTTAAAGTTGTGAGCTACTGCATAAATCCGTATGCTCTGCGGTCGTCCTTCCTGAGCTAAGACAAAAACATGTGAGCTGGAGGCTAAAAATCTGTGAGCTAGCTCACGCTAACTCAGCTTAGAGGGAACACTGACCATGACCCTAGGGGATACACGCCCTCTTCTCTGCTGACTGAGATGGAGACTTGCCAGTTGCACTGTGGCCGCAGGTGGCAACAAATTAGTTGCAAATGGAATATGTTTATCAAGGAGAATTGCCAGCTCTGGAACAGGAAATCGTTGGAGATTTGGGGGTGGAGCCTGGGGAGGGCAGGGTTCATAAGGGGGTGGGGTGTCAGCAGGGTAGAATGCCATAGAGCAGGGGTGGCCAATGGTAGCTCTCCAGATGTTTTTTGCCTACAACTCCAATCAGCCCCAGCCAGCATGGACAATGGCTGGGGCTGATGGGAGTTGTAGGCAAAAAAACATTTGGAGAGCTACCGTTGGCCAACCCTGCCATAGAGTCCACCCTCCCAAGCAGTCATTTTCTCGAGAGAAACTCATCTTGGTCATCCAGAGGTCCACTGTAATAGCAGGAGATCTCCATGTGCCACCTGGGACTTAACAATCCTATAAAACCAAGGCATGGGCTAGTCATGGTCGGGTAACACAAGGGCCTTCTTTCTGTACAGATGCAAGTCTACAAAAAAGAGAGGGAGAACCTCATGATGCTGCAAGTAAGTTCCACCAGATGTTCCAGAAGAAGAGAGCGGAGAGGAAGGGCACGCAGAGCTGCTGTTTTGGGTGGCAGCTGCTCATTCCCAGAATGTCTGATTTGACTCAAGTCCTATGAATAAATTCACAAATGTTATTAGCCTGCCTTTTGTCCTATACACCTTCCAAATATAGATTTGTTAGATATTTGTGGTACATCAAGCACCTGAAAGGGGGAAGAGAGGATTTCTCTAGAGCATTTGCTAGTAGACTCTAAAAGGTTCTTGCATTCCATTATAGAAGAGCCACCGGCTTAAAATTATACACTTAAGTGATTTTGAGCTAATTTGCTGTCAAATGAATGGCTTGCTTGAAATTAAGAATGAATGACTAAATAAATAAATAAATAATCATAGAGATGGAAGGGACCTGTAGGGTCATCTAGTCCAACCTACAGCACAATGCAGGAAACTCACAAACCTCCCCCAAAATTCACAGGATATTCATTGCTGTCAGATGGCCATCTAGCCTCTGTTTAAAAACCTCCAAGGAAGGAGAGCCCGCCACCTCCCAAAGAAGCCTGTTCCACTGAGGAATTGCTCTAACGGTCAGGAAGTTCTTCCTTATGTTGAGCCTGGAACTCTTTTGATTTAATTTCAACCCATTGGTTCTGGTCCTTCCTTCTGAGGCCACAGAAAACAACTCCACACCATCCTCTCTATGACAGCCCTTCAAGTACTTGAAGATCGTGATCCTATTACCTTTCAGCTGCCTCCTCTCCAAGCTCTTTATGCTAAACATCCCCAGTTCCTTCAACCTTTCCTCATAGGACTTGGTCTCCAGACCCCTCACCATCTTCGTCACCCTCTTCTGGATCCATTCCAGCTTGTCTATATCCTTCTTAAAATGTGGTGCCCAAAATGGAACACAATATTCCAGGTGAGGTTTTACCAGAGCAAAGCGATACCATCACTTCACTTGATCTGGACACTATACTTCTGATGATACAGCCCAAAATTGCATTTGCCTTTTTAGCCACCGCATCACACTGTTGACTCATGTTCAGCGTATGATTCACTAAGACTCTTAGATCCTTTTTGCACATACTACTGCTAGGACAAGTCTCCCCCAATCTATAACCATGCATTGGATTTTTCCTACCTAAATGCAGAACTTTACATTTATCCCTGTTAAAATTCATTATTATTAGCCACAGTGTGTGACACAGAGTGTTGGACTGGATGGACCATTGGCCTGATCCAACATGGCTTCTCTTATGTTCTTATGTTCATTTCATTGATTTTAGGCCAGTTTTCCAGCCTGTCAGGGTTATCCTGTATCCTGTTTCTGTCTTCTTCTGTTTATAATTGTAGAGAATATAAGAGCAATTGGCCATCTAAAAGGACAGGTTGCTTCTACTAAAAATATTGCAGAGAGCTATTGGCCAGCAAACTCCAGAAGGCTTGTGCATCTGGTTAAATGAATAAGTTTGGACTGGCTTAAGCTCCTAATATAAATGTACGCACTTAAGTGTCATTGAGTGGATGAGAAAACTTAAGATGGAAGATGGTGCAGAAGAGCATTAACACTGGGGTGTTACAAGAGGCTGGTATCCCTGGAAAAAATATAGAAAGGATTACTCCTGAGGAAGTCCACTGATGAAATGAGCCTATATCTGGGTGCTCATAGGACTTTTCTTGTAATGTTGGAATGTGAAAATGGACCTCTGGGATAATATCGTTATGTGAATGGATATTTCTAGTGAAGTATAACAAGATATTTAAAAGGTTTTATTAAACATTGTTAGCCAGTAAGTACATCACAGTGTTTATTTCTTTCATAACTTCCAGGTGGGACCTGGAGATCTCCTGGAATTACAACTGATTTACAACATGAAACACATTTACAACATGATTTACAACATGAATCACAACCAGCACATTCCACAGAACAATCAGCACAGTCAACAACCATCTTCCTTATCTTCACACCCCTTCCAACCCTCCCAGCAATTAACACAGAACAATGGTCACATTCAACAGCCAGTTTCCTTATCACTACCCTTCCAGGAAGCCCCACCAAACAATGGGCACATCCACAAACCAATTGCCCTTTCACCACACCCCCTCCAGCCTAGAAAAAGCAGCTCTCCAGCAGCCCTGGCCCCACTCAATGCACAGCAGCCAAGAAGGTCAGAGCGCCTGCTCCGGCTGCAACGCCACTGAGGATGTTCTCCGCAGCTGAGAACGAAACATCTGGAAGGAAAACTTTCTCCAGTAGAACAGGGCACTTGAGCCCGAAAGATTCTACAAACCCTAACATCCATTATAACTGGTTACTTGTAGACGGCGCTTAAGTTATTTGCTTTTAGTCTAACGGGAACTCAGCAGTCCTCCTTCAACAACAGACAGGCCTCAATCCGTGCTTCAAAAAAGTTGGAAGTCCTGTAAGGTTTTGCTGCAAACTTAGTTTTGAGTCTTCCAATTCACAGCTCTCACCATCTCCTTTAAACCACCAGGCCTTTGTGTGTGGGGGGGTGTATTATTAATTCATGTATCTTAAATCAGCACTGTCTAAACAGAATACAATTACTGCCGTGGAGTGACGGATGCTGTGATGCTTAGCATTATGCCCGGGGAGATCGATATCCATCATTTTCTTCCACTGGAAAATTCAATAGGCAATTGCTCAATTCACATCTCGAGACCAGAAGAGCCAGCCGACACTTTGTGCTCACCATCTGCTCGACAATACTGATACGCATTCGAAAACTGGCCCACTTCTACTGATTATACCTCAGCAGCTGAGCCAAAGTCTCCGGTAGATCGTCTCGTGCCCAAATTTCCATCGTCTTTACCTTTCTCCTGAAATCGCCTAATGAGCGTAGCACAAAGATGATAATAATGGAACCATTCAGGAGGGACTCATTTGGAGAGGGCTCCATTTCAGCATGACACCAGAAGCTTGGCGAGGATGCTGCCAACAAGCCTCTCCTCGGGCTTGTTACGGTCTTCAAATGCAACAACTGTTCTACATGGATTTTCTTTCTGTGTAGAGAAACTGAACGAGCACAGGGATAGGTAATTAATTACACATGTCTGTTTCATAATGTGGGCCCGTCGAGGGACGCAGCGCTTCATAGAATCATAGGGATCTCCAGGGTCATCTAGTCCAACCCCCTGCACAATGCAGGAAACTCACAAACACCTCCCCCTAAATTCACAGGATCTTCATTACTGTCAGATGGCCTCTGTTTCAAAACCTCCAAGGAAGGAGAGCCCACCACCTCCCAAGGAAGCCTCTTCCACTGAGGAACTGCTCCAATGGTCAGGAAGTTCTTCTTAATGTTGAGCCAGAAACTCTTTTGATTTAATTTCAACCCATTGGTTCTGGTCCTTCCTTCTGAGGCCACAGAAAACAACTCCACACCATCCTCTCTATGACAGCCCTTCAAGTACTTGAAGATGGTGATCCTATCAACTCTCAGCTGCCTCCTCTCCAGGCTAAACTTGCCCAGCTCCTTCAACCTTTCCTCATAGGACTTGGTCCCCAGACCCCTCACCATCTTCGTCACCTTCCTCTGGACCCGTTCCAGTTTGTCTATATCCTTCTTAAAATGTGGTACCCCAAACTGAACACAATACTCCAGGTGAGGTCTTACCCTGAGCAGAGCAGAAATACACGTCTGTTTCACAATGTGGGCCCGTGGAAGGAAGCGGCACTTCAAAACTTAACAAACCCCCTGCCCCAGCATGATCTATAGAGGAGGGAATCCCTCTGAACCCCTTCCCCCAAGACTTTGCTTGAGGATAACAGCTGTTCCATCTTATTTCATTTTTCCCTAGCAGTGTAATTTATGGGCACCGCAACTACGTTGCCAGCTCATGGAAGGCACAAACCTGGCAACGGGCATACAGCCCAGGTTGCCAACCCCCAGATGGCATACAATACCATGAGAGAAGTCCCAGTGTTAAAGACAAACACTGATCAAAAGGCTAGACTCAATCTACTATGAATTACATTTTTTCCCCACAAAAATAATACAAATTTCATAGTAATCAAACAGGTATACATTTAGAAATCCACAATAGTCAATACTTACAATACTTACAATCCACAATAGTCAATACTACACCAAACTGGAGAGCCAGTTTGGTGTAGTGGTTAAGTGTGCGGACTCTTATCTGGGAGAACCGGGTTTGATTCCCCACTCCTCCACTTGCACCTGCTGGAATGGCCTTGGGTCAGCCATAGCTCTGGCAGAGGTTGTCCTTGAAAGGGCAGCTGCTGTGAAAGCCCTCTCCAGCCCCACCCACCTCACAGGGTGTCTGTTGTGGGGGAGGAAGGTAAAGGAGATTGTGAGCCGCTCTGAGACTCTTCGGAGTGGAGGGTGGGATATAAATCCAATATCTTCTTCTTCTTCTTCTTCATTGAGAAGTTCAACAACAATGTCCAGAATCAAAATTCATAGTAGATAGTTCACTTCCATTTATCCCATGAAGTCATAATACGCCATCGACTTTCACTTCCTGTTTCAATAATTTCCTCAGCCACAGGGTTATTTAAAAAGTCCAGACGTCAATGAAGACAAAAATTATTTTGGACATGGTTGTTGAAGTTCTATATTAAGTGTTGACTATTGCGGATTTCTAAATGGATACCTGTTTGATCTAGTTCTATTGAATTTGTAGTATTTGTGTGGAAAAAAATTGTAATTCATAGCAATTTGAGTCACACTAGAATTTTGGTTAATGTTTGTCCTTAATCTCCAGATGGAGGCTACAGTTGTCCCAGAATTACCCCTGATAATCAAGATGACAGACCAATTCCCTAGGAGAAAATGTTGACTTCAGAAGACAGACTCTGTGATATGTCATAGAATTTAGGACAGGGGTGGCCAAACTTGCTTAACATAAGAGCCTCATAAAATAAATGTCTGATGTTCAAGAGCCACAAGACATGAACGTCAGATATTTGAGAGTCACAAGAAGGAGGGAAGGCAGGCAGACAAATGGAATCATAGAGTTGGAAGGGACCTCCAGGGTCATCTAGTCCAACCCCCTGCACAATGCAGGAAACTCACAAATACCTCCCCCTAAATTCACAGGATCTTCATTGCTGTCAGATGGCCATCTAGCCTCTGTTTAAAAACCTCCAAGGAAGGAGAGCCCACCACCTCCCAAGGAAGCCTGTTCCACTGAGGAATCGCTCTAACGGTCAGGAAGTTCTTCCTAATGTTGAGCCGGAAACTCTTTTGATTTAATTTCAACCCATTGGATCTGGTTCTACTTTCTGAGGCAACAGAAAACAATTCCACACCATCCTCTATACGACAGCCCTTCAAGTACTTGAAGATGGTGATGTCTCTACTTTTTATTATACTGCCCAGGTTAACCATAGCTGTCCTCCCAAGAAGCAAACGCCTTTTAATTTCATGGCTACAGTCACCATCTGCAGTGATCTTGGATCCCAGAAATGTGAAGTCTGTCACGACTTCCATGTCTTCCCCTTCTATTTGCCAAGATGCGATGGGGCCGGATGCCATGATCTTAGTTTTTTTGATGTTGAGTTTTAAGCCTAATTTTGTGCTCTCCTCAACAAGAGGTTCTTTAAGTCCTCCTCACTTTTTGCCATTAGAGTGGTGTCATCTCCATATCTGAGGTTGTTGATGTTTTTCCCGGCAATCTGAATTCCGGCTTCTGCTTCTCGGGGAGCGGGAGGAAAAAAACCAGCCTCCACACAGCAACCCTCTAGGAATGTGTGGAGGCCATTTTTTTCACTTGGTCCTGAATTTTTCAAGGGTGAGAAATTGAGTTAGGCCATAGAGACCGTATCTGATAATTTAATAAGTCCACAGAGACCAAACAGGCTAGGGACGGCAGCCTAGGGTTTCACCCAGAATTGACAACAGGGCTTTTTTTGTAGCAAGAACTCCTTTGCATATTAGGCCACACACCCTGATGTAGCCAATCCTCCAAGACCTTACAATAGACCCTGTAATAAGAGCCCTGTAAGCTCTTGGAGGACTGGCTACATAAGGGGTGTGTGGCCTCATATGCAAAGGAGTTCCTGCTACAAGAAAAGCCCTGATAGACAACATATCCTCCACAAACTCCACTCCACCACCCTGCCATATACTGGCATTTGGGGCTTTTTTTGGTAGAAAACCCCCCAGCAGGGACTCATTTGCATATTAGGCCACACCCCCTGACACCAAGCCAGCTGGAACTGCGTTCCTGTGCATTTGTACTAAAAAAAAAAGCCCTGCTGACATTTACCCTGCCTACTAAAGTCCGTGTAGTCAAAACGATGGTATTCCCAGTAGTAACGTATGGCTGTGAGAGCTGGACCATAAGGAAGGCCGAGCGAAGAAGAATAGATGCTTTTGAGATGTGGTGCTGGAGAAGAATCTTGAGAGTCCCTTGGACTGCAAGAAGATCAAGTCAGTCAGTCCTAAGGGAAATCAGCCCAGACTGTTCCCTGGAAGGTCAGATGCTGAAGCTGAAGCTCAAATACTTTGGCCACCCAATGAGAAAGGAGCCCTCACTGGAGAAGACCCTGATGCTGGGAAAGACAGAAGGCAAAAGAAGGAGGAGGCGGCAAAAGATGAGATGGCTGGACAGCGTTACTGATGTAATAAACACGAATTTGAGCAGACTTTGGAGGATGGTAGAAGACAGGAAGGCCTGGCGTGACTTTGTCCATGGGGTCGTAGAGTCGGACTGAACAACAACAATTCTCCTTGTGTTGGAAAATGGGAGCCCTGTTTCCATCCTGTAAATAGATTACATCAGCCACTGCTAGATTATGAGTGTTCTCATTGGAAGCCCTTGTTACAAAATGGCCTTCCTGAAGGTTTTAGGAAGTTCCGGAAGATAACCAAATCTATAGACAGAGACTGCAGTCACACACACTAAATAATCACACACACTAAATAGGGGAGGGACGGTGGCTCAGTGGTAGAGCATCTGCTTGGGAAGCAGAAGGTCCCAGGTTCAATCCCTGGCATCTCCAGAAAAGAGTCCAGGCAAATAGGTGTGAAAAGCCTCAGCTTGAGACCCTGGAGAGCCGCTGCCAGTCTGAGAAGACAAGACTGACATTGATGGACCGAGGGTCTGATTCAGTATAAAGCAGCTTCATATGTTCATATGTTCAATGCACTTTCGATCCGCTTTCAATGCGCTTTCCAACTGGCTTTTACTGTGCGAACTGGCGAAATTCAGTTGGAAAGTGGATTGAAAGTGCATTATTTAGTGTGTGTGATTGTAGTCAAAATGCTGGGTTCTCTTCTCCCTTTATACTCATCATTTGACAATGCAGAAATGCCTTTGTTTTCTTAAAAAGACGTGCGATTCCCCCCCCCCAATCAGTTCTTAGCTGCTTCTTTCCCCATGTTTAATTTCCTCTCAGCCAGAAGCGTGACTCCAATAAGTGCTTCTTAACTCACCCACAAAGCAAGCCCTCGGAGAAATGAGCAGCCTCATAGCGGTATCCATTTCTGCTAAAAGCCATCTGCAAAAAAAAAAAAGAAGAAGAAGACGAAGAACATTCGGTGGCTGATAAAAATGAACGTTAATACAGAATTACACTAATGCAGTGGGAAGGTGCTCAGATAACAAAGTGTGCCTTTTCTAATAGGCTCGTCTGCAGCTTCCCAGAGCTTTTAGAGAGTGGTTTTGCAAGTATGTTAACAGGGCTGTACGAAGAGGCTTCTTTGAAAGAGAGCTGATGGATCCGTGCCCATAATCATCCTGCCATTACAATTCTGCCAGATTGCCTCAGTTCGTAGGGAATGCTAATTAACAGCCATTTTGTACAGAAAGAGCCTTTAGTTTGACAGGTGGAGGTTAAAAAAATGCTTGTTATGCAAGGAGGTAAGGGGCACCCATAATTTTAAATAAAGCGTTATGAGTTTTAATTTCTCTTGGGCCGATTATGCACAGATGTTTTCCCTTGCTTTCACCATGCATGTCCGTCCATTTTTCCTTGTCATTCTGCATTGATTTCCCTCTCTTAATCGCTCAGAAGAAGAAGACTGCAGATTTATACCCTGCCCTTCTCTCTGAATTAGAGACTCAGAGCGGCTTACAATCTCCTATACCTTCCCCCCCCCCCCCCACAACAAACAACCTGTGAGGTGGGTGGGACTGAGAGGGCTCTCACAGCAGCTGCCCTTTCAAGGACAACTCCTGTGTGGCTGACCCAAGGCCATTCCAGCCGCTGCAAGTGGAGGAGTGGGGAATCAAACCTGGTTCTCCCAGATAAGAGTCTGCACACATAACCACGACACCAAACTGGCTCTCAGTTTACTTTCCAGTCCCCGTTTCTCCAGGTTTTCTGAGAGCGCTTTTGTGTCTGTTTTTTCCCATATTTCCAGGGTGTCTTTTGTATCAGGAGCTCCTTTGCAAATTAGGCCAAACATTCCTGATATAGCCAATCCTCCAAGAGCTTACAGGGCTCTTCTTACAAGGTCTACTGTAAGCTCTTGGAGGATTAGGTACATCAGGCGGTTTGGCTAGGGATGCCAAATCCAATTCAAGAAATGTCTGGGGACTTTGAGGTGGAGCCAGGAGGCATTGTGGGTGGAGCCATAAGGAAAGTTGTGACAAGCACAACTGAACTCCAAAGGGAGTTCTGGCCATCATATTTAAAGGAACCGCACGTCTTTTAAATGCCTTCCCTAAATTAGAAATAATTAGGATAGGAGCACCCTCCTTCGGGGCTCATAGAGTTGGACCCCCTGGTCCAATCTTTTTGAAACTTGGAGAGCATGTTGAGAATAGCTATCAGATGCTATGCTGAAAATTTGGTGCCTCTGGGGGTATCTGGGCCCTTCCAGAGCCCCAGATACCCCCAGATCAATTCTTCATTATACCCTATGAGAATCGATCTCCATAGGGAATAATGAAGTGCTCAGCAGACAATTCCCTCCCCCTCCCCCACCCCCTGTTTCTGACAACTCTGAAGCAGGGGATTGGCATCTCTACTCATGAGTTGCTCAACTTCCAACTTCTTCAAAGTAACACAGAGCAACCAAAGGTTCAAGTTTACCTCTCCTATGCAAACAACCTCTGAAAAGATTGTGCAACCAACGAAGGGTCTAGCCTGTCTTCACAGCCACTGGGAGCAGCCATGTTGGTTCTTCTGACTGTTTCCCGCCCCCCCTCCCATTCAGCCTTAAAGACACAAACGCACCATCTCAAGAGGAAGCCTTTCCAAGTGGAGTTTGAAACCTCTGGAGGTGGAAAATCACATGGTGGCTGCGGGGGCGGGGCTTCCCCCCACCAGCCAGCTGATTGGGAGCAGGAAGGAGCCTGGGGAAGCGGGAGAACGATGCTGGCCATATGAAGCTACCGAGGCTTTTTTGTAGAAGGAACTGCTTTGCATATAAGGCCACACACCCCTGATGTAGCCAATCCTCCAAGAGCCTCCAGGGCTCTTAGTACAGGGCCTACTGTAAGCTCCAGGAGGATTGGCTACATCAGGGAGGTGTAGCCTAATATGCTACAAAAAAAAAGCCCTGAGGCTATCGCTAGTCTCAGAATGCTGAATTTGGGGGGGGGGGGGGGGGAATTAAAACAATGGAAGAAAGTTTAAAAGGAGCTGTGCAAGGTTTAGTTCCCTGCTGGTATTGACGTGAAAGGGGGAATCAGAAAGAAGGCACAGGGCAGCATCTCCAGTGCAAACAAACGGGGGAAAGGGGATTTCAGTGCTGCATGAAAACAAAATAAAGGGGAGGAGTCCTCAGGGCAGAATGAAATTGACATGAGATGGAGAAAAAGAGAGAGAGAGACTGGGATGGGAAGCCTAAAGCTTTGAAAACCTTTCCTCCTTTCATAAGAACATAAGAGAAGCCATGTTTGATCAGGCCAATGGCCCATCCACTCTGTGTCACACAGTGGCAAAAAAAAAACAGGTGCCATCAGGGGGTCCACCAGTGGGGCCAGGACGCTAGAAGTCCTCACACTGTTGCTCCTTCCAAACACCAAGAATACAGAGCATCACTTGCCCCAGACAGAGAGTTCCAACAATACACTGTGGCTAATAGCCACTGATGGACCTCTGCTCCATATGTTTATATGTTTCATGCTTCAATGAACAAAGTTCTGGGGGGAACCATTTTGGCAGGGGTCATTTTGTAGAAAAAGAAATACTGGAGCTCACTAGCACAACTCATTTGCATAGCTCATTTAAATATGCCACACACACCCTGACATCACCGGAAGGTGTACTAAATCTATCAGTTCAGCATCTACCTTAAAATGCTTCTTGAATTAAAATTGTCTTCATAAAACCTTACTCCCATCATACTTTTTTAAATTCCATTCTCCTAGGTGGCCATAGTGGCATGAGGAAGATTTCCATCTGTCTGCTTTAGGTGGTTTGATTATTTTCCAATTTTTGTGCGGTTCCAGCACTTTTTTTCCCAGGGGGGGGGACCCTGTCTTCATCACTCACTACCACATATGATGTTTGAACTTTTGAGGACTTTCTCCAGTCGCCATCATGGCCAATCTCACCTTCAGGAGGGACTGAAAAAGACAAAAGACAGAAGGGAGAGAAAGAAGCAGAGGAAGCAGAGAGAAGGAGGAGAAGCTAAAGGTGGGGAGGGAAAGAAGAGAACAGGTAGGTAAGAATGTGGGAGAGAAGAATAGGAGAGAGACTGCCAAGAGAAGGGGAAAGGGAAAGATGAAGGCTGGGAGGAAGCAGATAAAGGTGGATAGTAGAAAAGGAAGCAAAGAGAGGGAAAAGGCAATGGGAAGAAGATATTGGATTTATACCCTGCCCTCCACTCTGAATCTCAGAGTCTCAGAATGGCTTACAATCTCCTTTTCCTTCCTCCCTCACAACAAGCACCCTGTGAGGGGGGTGGGGCTGAGACAGCTCTCCCAGAATCATAGAATCATAGAGTTGGAAGGGACCTCCAGGGTCATCTAGTCCAACTCACTGCACAATGCAGGAAACTCACAAACACCTTCCCCTAAATTCACAGGATCTTCATTGCTGTCAGATGGCTATCTAGCCTCTGTTTAAAAACCTTCAAGGAAGGAGAGCCCACCACCTCCTGAGGAAGCCTGTTCCACTGAGGAATCCATCTAACGGTTAGGAAGTTCTTCCTAATGTTGAGTCGGAAAGTCTTTTGATTTAATTTCAACCCATTGGTTTTGGTCCTACCTTCCAGGGCCACAGAAAACAATTCCACACCATCCTCTATATGGCAGCCCTTCAAGTACTTGAAGATGGTGATCATATCACCTCTCAGCCGCCTCCTCTCCAGGCTAAACATCCCCAGCTCCTTCAACCTTTCCTCATAGGACTTGGTCTCCAGACCCCTCACCATCTTCGTCGCCCTCTTCTGGATCCATTCCAGCTTGTCTATATCCTTCTTAAAATGTGGTGCCCAAAACAGAACACAATACTCCAGGTTAGAATAAAGCGATACCATCACATCACATGATCTGGACACTACTATACTTCTGTTGATACAGCCCAAAACTGCATTTGCCTTTTTAGCCACCGCATCACACTAACGACTCATGTTCAGCGTATGATCCACTAAGATCCCTAGATCCTTTTTGTACATACTACTGCTAAGACAAGTCTCCCCCATTCTATAACCATGCATTGGATTTTTCCTCCCTAAATGCAGAACTTTACATTTATCCCTGTTAAAATTCATTGTATTGATTTTAGCCCAGTTTTCCAGACTGTTGAGGTCATCCTGTATCATGTTTCTGTCTTCTTCTGTGTTTGCAACCCCTCCCAATTTAGTATCATTGGCAAATTAAATAAGCATTCCCTCTATTCCTTCATCCAAATCATTGATAGATGTTGAACAAAACAGGTCCCAGGACAGATCCTGGAGGAACTCCACTTGTCACTCCTCTCCAAGAGGATGAGGAACCATTCACAAGCACTCTTTGGGTGCAATCTGTCAACCAGTTACAGATCCACCTAACGGTAACAGGATCCAAACCACACTTTACCAACTTGTCAACAAGGATAGTATGTGGAATCTTATCAAAAGCCTTACTGAAATCAAGATAATCAATGTCTAGAGCATTCCCCTGATCCAGCAAGGTAGTCACTTTCTCAAAAAAGAGATCAGATTAGTCTGACATGACTTGTTCTTGAGAAACCCATGCTGGCTCTTAGTAATTACATCCATTCTTTCTAAATGTTCCAGGACCGACTGTTTGACAATTTGTTCTAAAACTTTTCCAGGTATAGACATCAAGCTAACATGTCAGTAGTTACCTGGATAGTCTTTTCCCCCCTTAAACTGCCCTTTCGAGGACAGCTCTGCAAGAGTTACGTCTAACTCATGACCATTCCAGCAGCTGGAAGTGGAGAAGTGGGGAATCAAACCTGATTCTCCAGATAAGAGTCTGCACACTTAACCACTACACCAAGAAGAAGAATAAAAGAGGAGGAGGAGATTGGATTTATACCCTGCCCTTTGCTTGGAGTCTCAGAGCGGCTTACAATCTCCTTCCCTTCCTCTTCCCACAAAAGACATCCTGTGAGGTAAGTGGGGCTGAGAGAGTTCTCCCAGAAGCTGCCCTTTCAAGGACACCTCTGCGAGAGCTACATCTGACCCAAGGCCATCCCAGCAGCTGGAAGTGGAGAAGTGGGGAATCAAACCTGGTTCTCCCAGATAAGTCTGTGCACTTAACCACTACACCAAACTGGGAGCGGCTGGCAGAGGGGAACAGAAGGAATGCAGTGAGGGGAAGTGGATATGTGGGAAAGTAAATGCCTTCTCCACTAGTCCTCATGGGTCCTGAGCTTGCACACCTCTTAATTTATGCTGTCCTCTATTTTGCAATCATGTGCTTGTACATTACTGCTTGCTCGAGAGCCGCTGAAAGCCAGACCCAAGAACTACACTAATGGGGGTGAAGACATGCCAAAGCAGCCTTGCAGCATTCTGCCAATACTCTGCCCCGATGACATATAAGATGAGCTGCTAACTCCGTCCTTGTCAGGGCGCCCTGGAGAGATGTCAATACGCAAATGACAAGATTATCTCCCGCTCTTTAGTAGACAGCGCTCCCCTTGCAATCTCTTGCCCTACAGCAAATAATGTGAATTCTTTAATTTCCCAGCTATAATATCTGAGTAACACCATGTACAATCAATAACGCTATTGATTAATTTTGGACAGTGTGTGTAATAAGCTCATTGCAGAATGCATTGACAAAGATATTCTCCCTCACACACACCAGACAATCTCTCCCTTTCTCTCTCTCTCACACACACCCCTGCTATTTTTTGTTTCTTCTTCATTCCCCAACGTTTCCTTGCAGAGCCCCCAAGCTTCAGGTAACTTCAAGAAGTTGCTTCACATATAAATGTTTGGTGACACTTTTGAATAACTGTGACATGAAGGAAAGACGTGGCTAAGTGTGCAGCCGGGTTTGATTCCCCACTCCTCCACTTGCAGCTGCTGGAATGGCCTTAGGTCAGCCAGAGCTCTCATAGACCTTCTTCCCCTGTAGTGGTTAAGTGTGCAGACTCTTATCTGGGAGAACCGGGTTTGATTCCCCACTCCTACACTTGCACCTGCTGGAATGGCCTTGGCTCTCATAGACCTTCTCCCCCTGTAGTGGTTAAGTGCACAGACTCTTATCTGGGAGAACTGGGTTTGATTCCCCACTCCTCCACTTGCACCTGCTGGAATGGCCTTGGGTCAGCCAGAGCTCTCATAGACCTTCTTCCCCTGTAGTGGTTAAGTGCACAGACTCTTATCTGGGAGAACTGGGTTTGATTCCCCACTCCTCCACTTGCACCTGCTGGAATAGCCTTGGGTCAGCCATAGCTCTCATAGACCTTCTCCCCCTGTAGTGGTTAAGTGTGCGGACTCTTATCTGGGAGAACCGGGTTTGATTCCCCACTCCTCCACTTGCACCTGATGGAATGACCTTGGGTCAGCCATAGCTCTCATAGACCTTCTTCCCCTGTAGTGGTTAAGTGTGCGGACTCTTATCTGGGAGAACCGGGTTTGATTCTCCACTCCTCCACTTGCAGCTGCTGGAATGTCCTTGGGTCAGCCACAACTCTCGCAAGGGTTGTCCTTGAAAGGGCAGCTGCTGTGAGAGCTCTCTCAGCCCCACCCACCTCAAAGAGCGCCTGTTCATATATCCTTGTCTACAGCATCCCTAAGAACATAAGAGAAGCCATGTTGGATCAGGCCAATGGCCCATCCAGTCCAACACTCTGTGTCACACAGTGGCCAAAAAAATTATACACACACACACACACATACACACCGTGGCTAATAGCCACTGATGGACCTCTGCTCCCCTCTTGAAGCTGGCTATGCTTGCAGCAGCCGCCACCACCTCCTGTGGCAGTGAATTCCATATGTTAATCAGCCTTTGGGTGTTTCCCTGACAAGCATTCGCCCAGTCGCTGCTTAAAGCTTGAGAGTAGAGAAATCATGGATTCGGTGTGTGCTTGAGTGCTCCTTTCCAGCTGTACTTAGAAGATCAGCACAGCAGAGGGTCGTCTCAATGTTTTGTATTCTTTAGGGAAGCTTGAACCCCTGATGGTTTGCCAAAGAGAGAGTCAATTTGTGTTGTTCTCATCGTAGTCAAACGGTTTGGCTGCTCACAACCTCTGCTTATTATCTCCGCCCTGATCTGGATGGCCCAGGCTAACCCAATCTTAGCAGATCTCAGAAACTAAAGCAGGGTCAGGCCTGGTTAGTGCTTGGATGGGAGACCACCAAGGAAGACCAGGGTTTCTACACAGAGCCAGGCAATGGCAAACCACCTCTGACCATCTCTCATCCTGAAAGCCCTGTTGGGTTGACATAAATCATCTGAGATTGGACAGCACTTCCCACCCCAACCCATTCTTCAGGGTTTCCCTTTAGTCCCATGGAAGGCCTTTATGCCATATGCAAAGCGTTTCCAACTCCTGCTTGGAGATTCTGGAGGCAGAACCTAAGGAGGATGGGATTTGGGCAGGAAGGAGAGCTCTGCGGGATAACGCCCGTAAAGTTCACTCTCCAGAGTTGTCTGTTTCTCCAGAGGAAATTATCTCTGTCATCTTCCCCCTCCCACACACACACACACACAGTGACATCTACTCCACACCCAGAACAGATTGGATTTATACCCCGCCCTTCATTCAGAGTCTTTATCATCTGTCAGAGATAGAGCCAGTTTGATGTAGTGGTTAAGTGTGCAGACTCTTATCTGGGAGAACCAGGTTTGAATCCCCACTCCTCCACTTGCACCTGCTGGAATGGCCTTGGGTCAGCCAGAGCTCTCATAGACCTTCTTCCCCTGTAGTGGTTAAGTGCGCGGACTCTTATCTGGGGGAACCAGGTTTGAATCCCCACTCCTCCACTTGCACCTGCTGGATTAGCCTTGGGTCAGCCATAGCTCTCGTAGGAGTTGTCCTTACAAGGGCAGCTTCTGGGAGAGCTCTCTCAGCCCCACCCACCTCACAGGGTGTCTGTTGTGGGTGGGGGGGGGAGGTAAAGGAGATTGTGACCGCTCTGAGATTCAGAGTATAGGGCAGGATATAAATCCAATAGCTTCTTCTTCATCTTCTATCTAGAGAGCAGCTGTAATCCAGAAGAGCTCCTGCTGCCACCCGGAGGTTGGCAACTCAACATACACATCACAGAAAAGTCTTACTAAGTTTTCTTGCTTGATCTCGCGGTTACGAGCAGCTCAGCCATAGTGCCTCGAGCGATCAGTGTTTTATTCCCGCAATGAAGAAATCAGAAGAAAAATATCACTTAAGATGTAATGAAACAAACGTGGATGCCCATCTATATATAATACGCCTGAGTAGGTCCATATCTTTGGAAGTTCTAATTGTGTGATTGGGGTCATTGGCCCAAGACAAAACTCTGCCAACCCAGATCGTTACCAGCTAATTAGAACTTGGAACTCAGTGATCCATCACAAACCAAAGAGCTCGGGAAGGTTGCTTAATTAGGAGAGGAAAGTTTCATATGCATTTATTTGCTTTGGTGTCCGCTTCAGACTATAGAATGTACTTCCCATGGCTTTCTTTGCAGCAGGAACTCCTTTGCATATTAGGCCTCACCCACCTGATGTAGCCAATCCTCTTGGAGCTTACAGGGCTCTTAGTACAGGGCCTACTGTAAGCTCCAGGAGGATTGGCTACATTGCGGGGAGTGGCCTAATATCCAAAGAAGTGTCTGCTACCAAAAAAGTGCTGGTACTTTCTAGTCTGCTGGCACGGTATAGTGCTTAAGAGCAGCTGGTTCTAAGCTGGAGAACCAGGTTTGATTCTTCACACCTCCACATGTAGCCCGCTGGGTGACCTTGGGTCAGTCACATCTCTCAGCCCCACCCACTTGGGAAACTCAGTGGAGTACAACGCCACAGAGTCTACCCTTCAAAGCAGCCAGGGAAACTGATCTCTGTGGAGTCTGGAGATGAGCTGTAATTCCAGGTGATCTCCAGCAGCGCCGGATTAACAATTAGGCCAGGTAGGCACTGGCCTGTGGGCCCCCACGTCTTTAGGGTAGGGTTGCCAAGTCCCTCCCAGCTATTGTATCATAGCGTTTTCCCCTCCCAAATTGCTAGAGCGTCTAGAGAAACCATAGAGTTTTCCTGGAAATGCCTAGAGCAGCCAGTGCGACATCACCGGCATGATGATGTCACTCATGGGTGACATCATTGCAATGGTGGCGTTGGGGCCAGGGCATTAGAAGCCCTCCCACTGTGCCCCCTCAAGCAGCAGTGCTAGGGGGTCGCCAGAAGTTAGGCTTGCCAAGGGTGCCAGACAGTCGAAGGCCACTCCCATGTAAGGCGCAACAACGCACGCTCTAGGAACTTCAGCCGAGCTTTGCGGTCATCATCTCTTCAAGCAAAGATTCCTAGCCACGCTCCAGAAATACCGCACTGTCATTAGTGGGTAGTTCATAAATCCCAGAGTTGTTGGCATTTATTGATTAAAGCTTCAAGGTAAATTGATCAGTTGCTCTCTCTTGCCAGCAGGTTATTAAAATAATACAGTGGAAGGTAATAAACGCCGTGGCAATGAGTCACAGAGATGGGACTTGGTGTCTGCTCGCACTTTCGCTGAATCCGGGCCAAGGAAGGGTGTGAATCTCTTCCTCTCCTATTATCTCACCTTTCTTGGGTCACTTACCCTGACTTAGATAGCCCAGGCTACCTCCATCTCCAGATCTCAAAAGTTAAGCAAGGTCAGCCCTGGCTAGTCAACGGATGGGAGACCACCAAGGAATATCAGGGGTGTGATGTGGAGGCAGGCAATGACCAAACACCTCTGACCATCTCTCGCCTTGGAAACCCCACCAGGGCAGGGCTTTTTTTTGTAGCAGGAGCTCATTTGCATATTAGGCCACACACCCACTGATGTAGGAAATCCTCCTGGAGCTTACAGTAGGCCCTGTACTGTGAGAAAGAAAATATTTTTAAGCACTATGTTCACTTTGAAAAGACATCCTGTTAAATAGAGCTCCTGCCCAAAATGTTGAAGAGGTAGCTATGCATGATCCCATTCCTTGACATTTTGTGGTTGGCTCCACCCTTTGTGGGAGCCATTTTGTGGTTGACTCCACTCTTTGTGGGAGCCATTTTGAGCTCAACATCCAGTGCCATAATTCCAAAGGTGCTCACAAGCTCCAGGCATCTGAGGCCCCGTGAGCTAGATCATGGCCTGTGGATTTGACTGAGCTGCTGTGAAAAAGATGAAGATGATGATGAAGAAGAAGAAGAAGAAGAAGAAGAAGAAAAAGAAGAAGAAAAAGAGGAGGAGGAAATTGAATTCATACCTCACCCTTCACTCAGAGTCTCAGAGCAGCTTATAGTCTCTTTTACCTTCCCCTCCCCACAACAGCCATCTTGTGAGGTAGGTGGGGCTGAGAGAATGCTGAGAGAACTGTTCTCAAGAGAACAGCTCTAAGAGAGATGTGACTGACCCAAGGTAACCCAGCTGGCTGCATGCAGAGAAGTGGAGAATCAAACTCCAGATTAGAGTATTCCACCCTGAACCACTACATCAAACTGGTTCTGAAACACCTTGCTTCCACCCAACCCTTGCGATCCGTCTTGGTACGAAACTGCACTGTGTTCCATTAAAATTGGCTCCCTTTCCACCTCTTTGAGAGTCATTTGTGATTCTTGTGTTCAAGAAATTATCTAGCATCAGGTACCAGTCCTCTGAGGACTCTCAGCTTCGTTCCTTCTTGCTAATGGCATGCTTATCAGAGCATCTTGTTCTCTGCCGGCATCATCACGATTACGCAGCCCAAAGGCACATGTAATGACATACCGTGAGACCCCCCCTCCTGACCGCAGCAGAGCTGAATGAGTCAGTGTTCAGGGAAGCCGTTCTGTTTTCCGGGTTGCTTTTGTCATCGTCTTGTTTTGGAAAAAAGAGAAGGAATTGAAAAGCTCTTTTTGTAGGGAAAAAAAAAAGGATTTAGATAACTTGGCAATTGTGCGCCTTCACAGTCATTTCCATTTTGAAGGACGACACCTGAGAGATCAATACCTCCAGCTTTTGGCAATGCAAACCGCTGGCAAGAGGAATGAAAGGGGCCTTTTAAAAAAAAAAAATGTGTGTGAGACCTGCCTAAATGAATTGGAAAGGACGGGCTCATTGTGGACCAGGGGACATTTGGGGACTAAACAGCTTCATTTGGCAGTTGTGGAAGACAGGGGCTGCATAATACCAAACAGCAAGCAGGCAAAAAAACATTTCAGATGATCAGGCAAATCTGAAAGAGTTTCCAGAAAGTAGAAGAAGAAGATATTGAATTTATATCCCGCCCTTCACCCTGAATTAGGGTTGCCAATCCCCAGGTGGGGGCAGGGGATCCCCCGGTTTGGAGGCCCTCCCCCCGCTTCAGGGACGTCAGAAAGCGGGGGAAGGGGAGGGGAATGTCTGCTGGGAACTCTATTATTCCCTATGGAGATTTACTCCCATAGAAAATCATGGAGAAACGATCTGCGGGTATCTGGGGCTCTGGGGAAGCTGTTTTTGGGGGTAGAGGCACCAAATTTTCAGCATAGCATCTAGTGCCTCTCCCCAAAATACCCCCCAAGTTTCAAAAATATTGGACCAGGAGGTCCAATTCTATGAGCCCCAAAAGAAGGTGTCCCTATCCTTCATTATTTCCTATGGAAGGAAGGCATCTAAAAGGTGTGCAGTCCCTTTAAATGTGATGACCAGAACTCCCTTTGGAGTTCAATTATGCTTGTCACAGCCTTGATCTTGGCTCCACCCCCAAAGTCTCCTGGCTCCACCCCCAAAGTCCCCAGATATTTCTTGAATTGGACTTGGCAACCCTACCCTGAATCTCAGAGTGGCTCACCATCTCCTTTATCTTCTTCCCCCACAACAGATACCCTGTGAGGTAGGTGGGGCTGAGAGAGCTCTGACAGAAGCTGCCTTTTCAAGGAGAACTCTGAGAGAGCTATAGCTGACCCAAGGCCATTCCAGCAGCTGCAAGTGGAGGAGTGGGGAATCTGGTTCTCCCAGGTAAGAGTCCGTGCACTTAACCGCTACACGAAGAAGCAGCAGCAGCACTATGGCATTCATATCATATCCTCAAAGACAAACTAGAACAATAAAAAAAACCCCTGCCTATTCTCTAGGCGTGCGCATGTGCGGTCATGCACCCCCGCACATATGTGCTTGGAATCAATGTATTTTTTTTTTTTAAGCTGGAAGTGGCTTGGGGTGGCCTGGCAGGCTCACACCGCCAATGCCCCTGCGTTCAGATGCCTGCTGAGGCGGGTGCCATGCGGCACAAAAATTTGCTACCATTTTTGAAGTCGTAGCTTTTTTAGTCATGACTGGGATGCCTATGGACGGGGTGAGTGTGGGAACAGGATGGCAGGCAGATGTGCGTGTTTAGATGCATGTTTTTGATCCACCTGAGTTCTGTCCCTGTGCTGGCTTAAACTGCCAGTCTGGATTCAGCCAGTAGTCTGCAGTCCTACTCAGGAGGGGAATTCTAGCAGGAGCTCCTTTGCATATTAGGCCACACACCCCTGATGGAGCCAGTCCTCCAAAAGCTTACAAAAAAGAGCCTCGTAAGCTCTTGGAGGATGGGCTACATCAGGGGTGGGCGGCCTAATATGCAGAGTTCCTGCTAGAATTCCACCCCTCATCCTACTATGTATGAAGCAGGGCTTTTCTTGAGCAGGAACGGACAGGAATGCAGTTCTGGCTGGCTTGGTGTAAGGGGGTGTGGCCTAAGATGCAAATGAGTCCTTGCTGGGCTTTCTGTACAAAAAAAAAGCCCTGTGCGAAACAATGGGGCTAGAGACTGCTCTGGTCGCCCTCACAGATGACCTTAGAAGGCATCTGGATCAAGGCAGGTCAGTGCTGCTACTACTTTTAGATCTTTCTGCAGTGTTTGACACAGTTGGCTATGATCTAATAACCCACCGCCTTGCCCACATTGGAGTCCAGGAGGTTGCCTTACAGTGGTTTTCCTCCTTCCTCTGGAGAGCCAGTTTGGTGTAGTGGTTAAGTGTGTGGACTCTTATCTGGGAGAACCGGGTTTGATTCCCCACTCCTCCACTTGCACCTGCTAGGGTGGCCTTGGGTCAGCCATAGGTAGGGTTGCCAAGTCCAATTCAAGAAATATCTGAGGACTTTGGGGGCGGAGCCAGGAGACATTGGGGGTGGAGCCAGGAGACATTGGGGGCGGAGCCAGGAACAAGGGTGTGACAAGCATAATTGAACTCCAAGGGAGTTCTGGCCATCACATTTAAAGGGACAGCACACCTTTTTAAATGTCTTCCTTCCATAGGAAAAAATGAAGGATAGGGGCACCTTCTTTGGGGGCTCATAGAATTGGACCCCCTGGTCCAATCGTTTTGAAACTTGGGGGGTACTTTGGGGAGAGTCACTAGATACTATACTGAAAGTTTGGTGCCTCTACCTCAAAAAACAGCTCCCCCACAGCCCCCGAAACCTCCAGATCAATTCCCATTATACCTTATGAGAATCGA
Source organism: Heteronotia binoei (assembly GCF_032191835.1). Lineage (NCBI taxonomy): Eukaryota > Metazoa > Chordata > Lepidosauria > Squamata > Gekkonidae > Heteronotia > Heteronotia binoei. Next base: position 16,598,844 of record NC_083229.1, on the reverse strand, counting down.
TCTCCACATAGGGAATAATGAGGTGCTCAGCAGACGTTTCCCTCCCCTATCCCCCCCTTCCCCATTTCTGGTGACTGAAGCAACAGATTGGCATCTCTACTCACGAGTTGCTGCCAACTTCTTCAAAGTAACAACTTCTTCAAAGCTGCTCTGAGAATCTTTGGAGTGGAGGGCGGGATATAAATCCAATATCTTCTTCATCATCTTCTTCTTCTCAGTGGAGAGCTAGTTTGGTGTAGTGGTTAAGTGTGCGGACTCTTATCTGGGAGAACCGGTTTGATTCCCTACTCCTCCACTTGCACCTGCTGGAATGGCCTTGGGTCAGCCATTGCTCTCATAGACCTTCTTACCCTGTAGTGGTTAAGTGCACAGACTCTTATCTGGGAGAACTGGATTTGATTCCCCACTTCTCCACTTGCAGCTGCTGGAATGGCCTTGGGTCAGCCATAGCTCTCATAGACCTTCTTCCCCTGTAGTGGTTAAGTGTGTGCACTCTTATCTGGGATAACCCGGTTTGATTCCCCACTCCTCCATTTGCACCTGCTGGAATGGCCTTGGGTCAGTCATAGCTCTCATAGACCTTCTTCCCCTGTAGTGGTTAAGTGTGCAGACTCTTATGTGGGAGAACCGGGTTTGATTCCCCACTCCTCCACTTGCACTTGCTGCCATGGCCTTGGGTCAGCCCTAGCTCTCATCACCTGTACTGGTTAAGTGCACAGACTCTTACCTGGGAGAACCGGGTTTGATTCCCCACTCCTCCACTTGCAGCTGCTGGAATGGTCTTGGGTCAGCCATAGCTCTAATAGACCTTCTTCCCCTGTAGTGGTTAAGTGTGCCGACTCTTATCTGGGAGAGCCGGGCTTGATTCCCCCCTCCTCCACTTGCAGCTGCTGGAATGGCCTTGGGTCAGCCATCACTCTCATAGACCTTCTTCCCCTGTAGTGGTTAAGTGTGCAGACTCTTATCTGGGAGAACCGGGCTTGATTCCCCCCTCCTCCACTTGCAGCTGCTGGAATGGCCTTGGGTCAGCCATCACTCTCATAGACCTTCTTCCCCTGTAGTGGTTAAGTGTGCAGACTCTTATCTGGGAGAACCGGGCTTGATTCCCCACTCCTCCACTTGCAGCTGCTGGAATGGCCTTGGGTCAGCCATAGCTCTCATTGACCTTCCTCCCCTGTAGTGGTTAAGTGTGCAGACTCTTATCTGGGAGAACCGGGCTTGATTCCCCACTCCTCCACTTGCACCTGCTGGAATGGCCTTAGGTCAGCCATAGCTCTGGCAGAGGTTGTCCTTGAAAAGCAGCTGCTGTAAGATCCCTCTCAACCCCATTCACCTCCCAGGGTGTCTGTTGTGGGGGAGGAGGGTAAAGGAGACTGTGAGCCGCTCTGAGACTCTTTGGAGTGGAGGGCGGGATATAAATCCAATATCTTCTTCATCTTCTTTTTCTTCTCAGTGGAGAGCCAGTTTGGTGTAGTAGTTAAGTGTGCAGACTCTTATCTGGGAGAACCGGGTTTGATTCCCCACTCCTCCACTTGCACCTGCTGGAATGGCCTTGGGTCAGCCATAGCTCTCATAGACCTTCTTCCCCTGTAGTGGTTAAGTGTGCAGACTCTTATCTGGGAGAACCGGGTTTGATTCCCCACTCCTCCACTTGCACCTGCTGGAATGGCCTTGGGTCAGCCATAGCTCTCACAGACCTTCTTCCCCTGTAGTGGTTAAGTGTGCAGACTCTTATCTGGGAGAACCAGGTTTAATTCCCCACTCCTCCACTTGCAGCTGCTGGAATGGCCTTGAGTCAGCCATAGCTCTCATAGACCTTCTTCCCCTGTAGTGGTTAAGTGTGCAGACTCTTATCTGGGAGAACCGGGTTTGATTCCCCACTCCTCCACTTGCACCTGCTAGCATGGTCTTGGGTCAGCCATAGCTCTGGCAGAGGTTGTCCTTGAAAGGGCAGCTGCTGTGAGAGGCTTCTTCAGCCCCACCCACCTCCCAGGGTGTCTGTTGTGGGGGAGGAAGGTAAAGGAGATTGTGAGCCGCTCTGAGACTCTTTGGAGTGGAGGGCGGGATATAAATCCAATATCTTCTTTTTCTATAAAAAAAGCCCTGTGTGAGAGTATGAGAACCAGCATTGTTGGCCATCTAGCCTCTGTCTGAAAACTTCCAAAGAAGGAGAGCGCCTTTTATCAGCACCAACTGGAAATTCCAAGCTACTTTTGCAGGGAGAGCAATGTACAGCGTATTACAGTAAGCTAATCTCAGTGTTACCGTGGTGTGGCCATAGCAGCCGTATCCAGGTAAGGGGGCTGTCTTATGGGCTAGGCTGAGTTGGTAGAAAGCTTTTGGGCAGATGCATTAACTTGTTTCTCCAGCAATAACGTTGAGTCCAAAAGCTCTTAAACGAGTCAGCAAGGGCCAGCCGAACTCCATCAAAAGCGGGGAGCCCAATGTCCTTCAGAACCTCCATCGTGCTAACCAGCATTGCCTCTGTGTTTTCAGGGTTTCGCTTCAATTTGTTTGCTCTTAGTGAATTTACTGCACCGGCCAAGTAGCAATTTAGGACCTCTGCCTCTCTTCTACCGAGAGCAGCTCTCTGGAGAAGCACAAGCCATGAAGGTCTAAGTTTTTACTTAGGGATTTCATCTTGGCCAGTCAACAACGGGGGAAAGTCCTGGCCATTGGAACTACAGTAATTCTGAACTTTAACTACTGCAATTTCAAGTGATAGAAGAAAAAGGAGGAGGAGGAGGTGGTGGTGGTGGATATTGAATTTTTATCCTGCCCTACACTCCAGAGCTCAGAGTGGCACACAAAAGACACCCTGTGAGGTAGATGGGACTGAGAGAGCTCTCCCAGAAGCTGCCCTTTCAAGGACAGCTCTGGGAGAGCTATGGTGGACCCAAGGCCATTCCAGCAGGTACAAATGGAGGAGTGGGGAATCAAAGCCAGTTAAGAACATAAGAGAAGCCATGTTGGATAATAGCCCATCCAGTCCAACACTCTGTGTCACACAGTGGCCAATACACACACACACACACACACACACTGTGGCTAATAGTCACTGATGGACCTCTGCTCCATATTTTTATCTAACCCCCTCTTGAAGCTGGCTATGCTTGTAGCCGCCACCACTTCCTGCGGCAGTGAATTCCACATGTTAATCACCCTTTGGGAGAAGAAGTACCTCCGTTCTAACCCGACTGCTGAGAACCAGAGAACCAGAGAGGATTGTGAGAAACTCCAAAGGGATCTGTTGAGGCTGGGTGAGTGGGCGTCAATGTGGCAGATGCGGTTCAATGTGGCCAAGTGCAAAGTAATGCACATTGGGGCCAAGAATCCCAGCTACAAATACAAGTTGATGGGGTGTGAACTGGCAGAGACTGACCAAGAGAGAGATCTTGGGGTCATGGTAGATAACTCACTAAAAATGTCAAGACTGTGCGTTTGCAATAAAAAAGGCCAACACCATGCTGGGAATTATTAGGAAGGGAATTGAGAACAAATCAGCCAGTATCATAATGCCCCTGTATAAATCGATGGTGCGGTCTCATTTGGAGTACTGTGTGCAGTTCTGGTCGCCGCACCTCAAAAAGGATATTATAGCATTGGAGAAAGTCCAGAAAAGGGCAACTAGAATGATTAAAGGGCTGGAACACTTTCCCTATGAAGAAAGGTTGAAACGCTTGGGACTTTAGCTTGGAGAAACGTCGACTGCGGGGTGACATGATAGAGGTTTACAAGATAATGCATGGGATGGAGAAAGTAGAGAAAGAAGTCCTTTTCTCCCTTTCTCACAATACAAGAACTCGTGGGCATTCGATGAAATTGCTGAGCAGACAGGTTAAAACGGATAAAAGGAAGTACTTCTTCACCCAAAGGGTGATTAACATGTAGAATTCACTGCCACAGGAGGTGGTGGCGGCCACAAGCATAGCCACCTTCAAGAGGGGTTTAGATAAAAATATGGAGCAGAGGTGCATCAGTGGCTATTAGCCACAGTGTGTGTGTATATATACAATTTTTTGCCACTGTGTGACACAGAGTGTTGGACTGGATGGGCCATTGGCCTGATCCAACATGGCTTCTCTTATGTTCTTATGGTCCTATGCTCAGCAATTTCATTGAATGCCCTTGAGTTCTTGAGTTGGTTAAGTGTGTGGACTCTTATCTGGGAGAACCGGATTTGATTCCCCACTCCTCCACTTGAACCTGCTGGAATGGCCTTGGGTCAGTCATAGCTCTCATAGCCCTTCTTCCCCTGTAGTGGTTAAGTGCGCAGACTCTTATCTGGGAGAACCGGGTTTGATTCCCCACTCCTCCACTTGCACCTGCTGGAATGATCTTGGGTCAGCCATAGCTCTCATAGACCTTCTTCCCCTGTAGTGGTTAAGTGCACTGACTCTTATCTGGGAGAACCGGGTTTGATTCCTCACTCCTCCACTTGCACCTGCTGGAATGACCTTGGGTCAGCCATAGCTCCGGCAGAGGTTGTCCTTGAAAGGGCAGCTACTGTGAGAACCTTCTCAGGCCCACCTACCTCGCAAGGTGTCTGTTGTGGGGGAGGAAGGTATAGGAGATTGTGAGCCGCTCTGAGATTCAGGGTGTAGGGCGGAATATAAATCCAGTGTTGTTTGTTGTTGTTGTCGTCGTCGTCGTCTTCTTCCCCTAGCTGGGCCGGCTGGCCAGTTCACGTATATGCAGCACACTTCAGGTACAAAAGGAATACATAAATCACACTTGCATGGGTAATGGTATCATGCCTCATTGTGTGGCTTTTTGGGCAATGTAATGAGCTACGAAGGTAGCACAATACAGGCTTTGCTTCATTTGACTCACGCCCTTCGCCTCCTGCAAGGCAAAAGCAGACGATTGCATTCACAGTGGGATTATCGGCCTCCTCCTTCCAACCCATTAATGATGGACTCTAACAAGGAGCCTGTCAGGCTGTTCGGACGCTGAATCTGAGTAATCCATCGAACCGGCGAAAACACAGAACTCTGGGAAACCACCAAAAAAAACCCAAATGAATTTGCCAACTGTATTATAAAAGCCAGGAGAGCGACTTAACTTGAGTCATAGGAAATTTAGAATACATTCAGGCTCGTTATTTTACAGAGGGGAGGTTCTGAGAGGAAGAATTAAAGGCTTCCATGTGGATCTGTTCGAGGCTAAATGACTGAATAAGTTTTTGTTCACCCCTGACGTGATTCTCAGTAGTTTCTAATGGAGGCACTGATAATGCTGAGATAGGGTTGCCAACCCCCAGGTGGGGGCAGGGGATCCCCCGGTTTGGAGTCCCTCCCCCCGCTTCAGGGTCACCAGAAAACGAGGGGGAGGGAAATGTCTCCAGGGCACTCCATTATTCCCTATGGAGATAGATTCTCATAGGGTATAATCAGGCCTTGAATTCAGCAGGAGCTCACAGGAGCACAGCTCCTGAACTTTTCTAAGGGTTTCCCCTCCTCCTCACCACCTACCTATCTTGTCCATTGAATAGTAGATGCAATTGCATAACAATCCCGAGATGAGCTCCACCACCTATTTTTCTACAAAATGACCCCTGGGTATAATGGTGAATTGATCTGTGGGTATCTGGGGCTCGGGGAGGCTGGTTTTTTTTTTCTTTTAGATAGAGGCACCAAATTTTCAGCATAGCATCCAGTGTCTCTCTTCAAAACACCCTCCAAGTTTCAAAAAGTTTGGGCCACGGGGTCCAGTTCTATGAGCCCCAAAAGAAGGTGCCCCCATCCATTATTTCCAATGGAGGGGAGGCATTTAAAAGGTGTGTGGTCCCCTTACACGTGGTAGCCACAACTCCTTTTGGAGCTCAATGATGCTTGTCACAACCTTGCTTCTCGCTCTACCCCAATGGCCCCAGATATTTCATGAATTGGACTTGGCAACCCTAGGCCAAGAGCCTTTCTGTCCAACAGTATCAGGTCTTCCCGCCACAACCATTCAGTAGGCCAAAGTCCATAGAGCTTGGTGTTACCAAATTTCACAAGTTTCTTGATGGACTTAGAATCATAGAGTCTGAAGGGACCTCCAGGGTCCAACCCCCTGCACAACGCAGAACATTCACAAATACCTCCCCCACAAACACACACACAACCAGTGACCCCTGCTCCACACCCAGAAGATGGCAAAAACCTCCAGGATCCCTGAACTAACTGGCGTGGAGAGAAATTGCTGACTGACCCCAAAGTGGCAAACAGCATTTCCCTGGGCGTGTGAGAACTAAGCACTGATGCAGCCCTTCCGGCCCTCCTTCTCACGATCTGCCCACGTTCACAGAAACAGCAGCATTGCTGCCAGATGGCCACCTAGCCTCTGTTTACAAACCTCCACAGAAGGAGAGCCCACCACTCCCTGAGGAAGCCTGTTCCACTGAGGGACCACTCTAAGTAGGGTTGCCAATCCCTGGTTTGGAGGCCCTTCCTCACTTCAGGGACATCAGAAAGCTGGAGGGGGAGGGAAATGTCTGCTGAGTATTCCATTATTCCCTATGGAGACCAATTTCCATAGGGTATAATGGAGAATTGACCCACAGGTATCAGGGGCTCTGGGGCCCCCTGTTTTCTGAGATAGAAGCACCATATTTTCAGCACAGCACAGCCTCTCCTCAAAAGACCCACCAAGTTTCAAAAGGATTGGACCAGGGGGTCCAATTCTATGAGCCCCAAAAGAAGGTGCCCCTCTCCTTCATGATTTCCAATGGCGGGAAGGCATTTAAAAGGTGTGCGGTCCCTTTAATGGTGACGGCCAGAACTCCCTTTGGACTTCAAGTATGCTTATCGCAACCTGACTCCTGGCTCCACCCCCAAAGTCCCCAGATATATCTTGAAATGGATTTGGCAACCCTAACCCTGTCAGGAAGTTCTTCCTAATGTTTAGCCGAAAACTTTTGACTTGAATTTCTCCATTTCAATTTTGCTTTTTCTTTGCGAAGAACATACAAACGACAACAAAAACCTCACTTGTTTGTTTCTGTGCATTTACAGAGTCCTATTGTCATGCACACTGGAGGAATCTAGAGAGACCTTCCTTTGTCTGTTCACTGCCTGCTTGTTCTTGTTTTCTATGTCTGCACAGGGGGCGGCTTCTGGACTATGAGATGCAGAGATGTATATTCTACAGATAAGTGACTTGCATTACATTTCTATTTACTGTGCACACTCTGCATGGGCTGTCTGAAAAAAGGAACTATGATTTGTAGAAGAAAGCAACAAATCATCAATAGCGGCCATGAAGGCAGATGGACTGAACCGACAGTAGAACATGAAAACTGCATAGAATGATGAGCCCCATCCATGTTCATCCATTCCAAGAGAAGAAGAAGAAGAAGAAGAAGAAGAAGAAGAAGAAGAAGAAGAAGAAGAAGAAGAAGAAGAAGAAGAAGAAGATGATGATGATGATGATGATGATGATGATGATGATGATGATGATGATGATGATGATATTGGATTTATATCCCGCCCTCCACTCCGAAGAGTCTCAGAGCAGCTTACAATCTCCTTTACCTTCCTCCCCCACAACAGACACCCTGTGAGGTGGGTGGGGCTGAGAGGGCTCTCACAGCAGCTGCCCTTTCAAGGACAACTTCTGCCAGAGCTATGGCTGACCCAAGGCCATTCCAACAGGTGCAAGTGGAGGAGTGGGGAATCAATCCTGGTTCTCCCAGATAAGAGTCCACACACTTAAACACTACAGGGGAAGAAGGTCTATGAAAGCTATGGCTGACCCAAGGCCATTCCAGCAGGTGCAAGTGGAGGAGTGGGAATCAAACCCAGTTCTCCCAGGTAAGAGTCTGCGTACTTAACCACTACAACAGGAGTGGCCAAGGGTAGCTCTCCAGATGTTTTTTGCCTACAACTCCCTTCAGCCCCAGCCAGCATGGCCAATGGCTGGGGGTGATGGGAGTTGTAGGCAAAAAAACATCTGGAGAGCTACCCTTGGCCACCCCTGCACTACAACAAACTGGCTCTCCTTGGCCACAATTTTGGGGCCTAGAATAGAAAATCCCTCTGATGCTAGCCATGACTTGTTTGCCAGAGTCCTATTGTTTTAAGTGGTTGCTGTAGTCATTAATTTAATTTACTGCATTTTGGGGCCCAGGTTCTTGGCTATCAATTGAAGTGGGTTTTGTAATGGAAAGAAGCGATTCTGAGAATTGCAAAGACAGTCAATGTTCTTGCCCTTTTGCAAATGGCTCCCAAGACTGCTAGAAACCTAGCCATGCAATTATGTTATAATTGTGACATGGATTCTCCCGGACTAAAAGTTAGGAGAGCACCTGCTTTCCCTTGAGCCGTAATCCCGTAAAAGTTAATGACAACAGTGCCTTTGTGATTCCATCTCTGAGTCTTTAGGAGACCTGAAGACATATGTATTCCGTCACTCCGAGTGCCTGCAGCATTCAAAAACACTCATGAATCTTCGATCATAGATGAAACGATTGAGAAGATTGTATCAGCCTTGCCTGGCAGAAGATCCAGGAATGGTGGTGGTCATGGCGTTATCAATATGGACAATCTGGTTTGGAGGACAGCATCAGAGAAACAGTAGATCTAACAGAAGAAGGAGGAGGGGGGGAGGAGGAGGAGAAGAAGAAATTGAATTTATATCCTGCCCTTCACTCCGCATCTCAGAGTGGCTTGCAATCTCCTTTATCTTCCTCCCCCACAACAGACATCCTGTGAGGTGGGTGGGGCTGAAAGAGCTCTCCCAGAAGCTGCCCTTTCAAGGACAACTCTGCAAGAGCTATGGCTGACCCAAAGCCATTCCAGCAGGTGCAAGCGGAGGAGTGGGGAATCAAACCCGGTTCTCCCAGATAAGTGCCCATGCACTTAACCACTACACCAAACTGGCTCATCAAGTTGGAAGGGCCTGCAGCATTCAAAAACACTCATGAATCTTAGATCACAGATGAAACGACTGAGAAGATTGTATCAGCCTTGCCTGGCAGAAGGTCCAGGAATGCTGGTGGTCATGGTGTTATCAATATGGACAATCTGCTTTGGAGGACAGAATCTGAGAAACAGTAGATCTAACCTTTAAAGGACAGCTAGTCTCAAAGATGGAAGCAGAAACTTGCAGGTTTTATGGACCTCAGTCTTTTAGATACAGTTCCCAATACTGCCTCTGCAGTATTGGAGATTATGGGATGCAATGCCTGGGAAGAGAAGAGTTTAGGGAACATATGATAACACTTATGCATGATGCTCTAGGCTGACTCTCCCAGTCTCTATAGTTTTATCATAAAAAGTAGGGGAAATTCATAGAGTGGAAGCCATTTTTGCCCACCTCTCAACTCCTCCGGAGTGAAAAACTGGGAGTGTTGACATATATTTCCCTGCTCGGATGTCAGGTCCATGGGAGACCTACTTTTATCCTTCTTCCTCTAACCCCATCTTTCTCCATGATCTCTTCATCTTTGGTCACGTATCTTCATTAAAGAAACAGACATTAAGTAATATTTGTAAGTAATTTAAAAACCTCTGAACATGTACAGAGTGCTTTGTGAATAAACAATTACTGCCATCCCTGTTCAACCTGGAGCCTGTATCCCATACACGTTCACTCAAATGTAAGCTTCATTGAGATCAACAAGACTTACTCTCAAGTAAGTGTGTTGCCGTCTTGGAATTTGGAGTGGGGCTTCCATTGAGCAGGGATGGCAAAATGTCCATGGGGGTGTCAGCACATAGAAAAGAGACCATTAACTTCTAAGTACTGACCCAGATTCTCCAACACCATTCAGAAATCTCATAGTAGGGAGTTGTTAAGCTTCTCAACAAGCTCTTATACTTTTTGTTGTTGCTCAGTCGCACAGTCGAGTCCGACTCTTTGCGACTGCATGGACCGAGTCAAGCCAGGCCCTCCTGTCTTCCACCATCCTCCGAAGTCTGCTCAAATTAATGTTTGTTACATCAGTAACGCTGTCCAGCCATCTCACCTTTTGCCATCCCCTTCTTTTGCCTTCTGTCTTTCCCAGCATCAGGATCTTCTCCAGGGAGTGCTCCCTTCTCATTGGGTGGCCAAAGTATTGGAGCTTCAGCTTCTGACCTTCCAGGGAACAGTCTGGGTTGATTTCCCTCAGGACTGACTGACTGGATCTTCTTGCAGACCAAGGGACTCTCAGGATTCTTATATACATCACTAAAAAAACTTTTGTGGCCAGGGCATGCCAAGCAACCAGTGGTAATTTGGGCTTTGGATATAAGGAGATGTAGCATCACACCCGGCATAACATTACTCCCAGAAAAACCCAGAAGTGTTTTTTTGTCATTCTGGTAACTTCTGAACTCTGTGGCACAACTATAGAGCTTCCACCAATTCCTAGAGTGACATGATGTCTCTTTGGAGTTTCCCCACAGAAGACTTATGACACTGCTTTTTTACATTTTCTCCCACATCTGAGCAGGTTGCCAACAAGAGGCCTCTCTCCATAGCAGGTCTGGCAACTCTACGAACTGAAGGCTTTACCAATGATGTAGAATCCCTGAAGATTAGGTCCAGATAGAATGTGTTGATTGGTGCCTGTCTGTTAAATTTTTGAATTCTCTGATGGATTTCCTTCAATACTTTAGGCTTTTTTCAACACTGGAAAAATTGTTAAATGTTTGCCTTTTGGAAATTTACTGACTTTATATCCGATTCTATAAAAGTGTGGAATTTGTTTTTAAACTGTGAATTGTAAATTATGGTTTTATATATTTTATTAGTTTAACTGTGTAAATGATACTGTGAGCCGCCCTGAGTCCGCTTGCGGAGAGGGCGGGATATAAGTCAAATGTAATAAATAAATAAATAATTGCCATAAGCGATTTGACTCTCAGAATTTACCTGAGGAAAATCTCAATCTCAAAATGAGCAACTATCCAGAAACCTTACAATCCCATCAAATGAATTGTTCTTATTGGAGAGCCAGTTAGTGGTTAAGTGCGTGGACTCTTATCCGGGAGAACCGGGTTTGATTCCCCACTCCTCCACTTGCAGCTGCTGGAATGGTCTTGGGTCAGCCATAGCTCTCACAGAGGTTGTCCTTGAAAGGGCAGCTTGTGGGAGAGCTCTCTCAGCCCCACCCACCTCACAGGGTATCTATTGTGGAGGAATAAGATAAAGGAGATTGTAAGCCACTCTGAGCCTCTGATTCAGAGAGAAGGGTGGGGTATAAATCTGTAGTCTTCTTCTTCTTCTTCTCTTCAAAAGATATGGACTATTCTCATTATATGGATGTTTGAACGTATATACATGAGATTTGTACTATAGCATATGGCTTTGAGAAAATTGAAGTAACATTTATCTTACAGTAATTGTTTATGAATTTGATATTATACATTTGAATGCATATAAATAGAACATTTACAACATTAAATCAACATGGATTTATCTTGTTATGTCATTTATTAATTATCAAAGTTTAATTCTATTTAATTGTATGATGTCATCATCAGTAGACAACTGCATTCAACACTAGATGCACCAAATTTTTAGTATAGCATCTAGTGCCTCTCCCCAAAATACCCCTCCAAGTTTCAAAATGATTGGAGCAGGGGGTCCAATTCTATGAGCCCCAAGAGATGGTGCCCCTATCCATTATTTCCTATGGAAGAAAGGCATTTACAAATATGTGCTGTCCCTGCCTTGCAATGTGATGGCCAGAACTCCCTTGGAGTTCAATTATGCTTGTCACACCCTTGTTCCTGGCTCCACCCTCAAAGTCCCCAGATATTTCTTGAATTGGACTTGGCAACCCTAGGGGTGCAGCATATGCTAATGAGTTATGCTAATGAGCTCCACCACCTATTTTTCTACCAAATGACTCCTGTGTAACCCGAACACTTTTCAATGGCAGTTCCTCCTCCCCCTCCCCCATACACAGACACCAAACAAAGATGATTTCAGATTTCCCAGGCCTGCTAGTTGCAATTCAAACATTTCCATTTCAATTTTGTAGCTCACAGGGGTGAATCAAATCCGTAACATTTATTTTCATGCCACTTTTGTTTTCTCGTGCCGATTCCACACACCCCCTCCCACACACACACACAAACAAATAAAATGTATGCATTTTACAACATGGCTTGGCATACATTATATGTATAAACAATGCACATTTTGTATTCAAATTGCAAGGGGGGATGAACAACATGCATGCAGAACACAAGCAAATCTAGAAAAGCAGCAATGGAAATAAAAAGAAGAAGAAGACTGCAGATTTATACCCCACCCTTCTCTCTGAATCAGAGACTCAGAGTGGCTTACAATCTCCTATGTCTTCTTCCCCCACAACAGACCCCCTGTGAGGTGGGTGGGACTGAGAGGGCTCTCACAGCAGCTGCCCTTTCAAGGACAACTCCTGTGTGGCTGACCCAAGGCCATTCCAGCCGCTGCAAGTGGAGGAGTGGGGAATCAAACCCAGTTCTCCCAGATAAGAGCCTGCGCACTTAACCACTACACCAAACTGGCTCCTACAAGAGTTATGGCTGACCCAAGGCCAATCCAACAGCTGTAAGTGGAGGAATGGGGAATCAGACCCGGTTCTCCAAGATAAGAGTCTGCACACTTAACCACTACACCAAACTGGCAAAAAAAAACCTGACACCATTGACATGTTTTAGAACAGGGGTGTCAAACACACAGCCTGGGGGTCAAATCAGGCCCACAGATGGCTCCTATCAGGCCCCTGAGCAACTGGCAGTCATCTGCTTCCTTCTCCCTCTCTCTTGCTTCCTTCTGCATCACAGCTTGCTTTGCCAGGCTTTCTCAATCGCACAGGAGCTGCAGAGCAAAGCCTCTATTTTCTGCACCTGCTAAAGCTCCTCTATTGGGGAGGAAGGGGGAAGGATAGCTTGCTTTGCCAGGCTCTCTCAATCCCACAGCAGAGCTACTGAGCCAAGACTGTCTTTCTTCTATTGGCTGAGGCTCCTCCTCCTCCTGGTTCCCTGGGGAAGGAAGGAAAGAGCCAGAGCTTCCTTTGTCCAATTTCCTGGATCTCATGGGAGAGATACAAAGAAAGCACCTTTAAGACCAATGAGTGCAAATGTTTTAATCATATTTTAATTTTTAAAAAAACTTAATTGTGTTTGTCTGTGCCTTTTGTAAAGTTTATATCTCTACTACCTGGCATTACATTTTATGACACACATGGCCCAGCCCGACAAGGTCTCATTTATGTCAGATCTGGCCCTCAAAACAAATGAGTTTGACACCCCTCATTTAGAATGTGAACCTTCACCCATCTCCACCTCAAGAGCTCCTACCCTCTGGGTCACCAGTGACAGTCAAATGTGCATAGAAAACACATTGGAAACCCTCTGGGAGAAGCACTAAAGGCAGAAGAGGCCAGTTTGGCATATCTTTTGTTACTGCTCTGCTTAAAACGTCCCCTCCCTAGAGGGCTGGCACCTGGGCTGGCCAAGCCCCAAACATCAGGGCTCTGTTTCCTGTTGTTGTTGTTGTTCAGTCGCACAGTTGAGTCCGACTCTTTGCGACCCCATGGACAAAATCACGCCAGGCCCTCCTGTCTTCCACCCTCCTCTGAAGTCTGCTCAAAATCATGTTTGTTACATCAGTAACACTGTCCAGCCATCTCATCTTTTGCCGTCCCCTTCTTCTTTTGCCTTCTGTCTTTCCCAGCATCAGGATCTTCTCCAGGGAGTGCTCCCTTCTCATTGGGTGGCCAAAGTATTGGAGCTTCAGCATCTGACCTTCCAGGGAACAATCAGGGTTGATTTCCCTTAGGACTGACTGATTGGATCTTCTTGCAGCCCAAGGGACTCTCAAGAGTCTTCTCCAGTGAGGGCTCCCTTCTCATTTGGTGGCCAAAGTCTTTCAGCTTCAGCTTCAGCATCTGACCTTCCAGGGAACAGGCAGGGTTGATTTCCCTTAGGACTGACTGATTGGATCTTCTTGCAGTCCAAGGGACTCTCAAGAGTCTTCTCCAGTGAGGGCTCCCTTCTCATTTGGTGGCCAAAGTCTTTGAGCTTCAGCTTCAGCATCTGACCTTCCAGGGAACAGGCAGGGTTGATTTCCCTTAGGACTGACTGATTGGATCTTCTTGCAGTCCAAGGGACTCTCAAGAGTCTTCTCCACAGCTCAAAAGCATCTCTTCTTCTTCGCTCGGCCTTCCTTATGGTCCAGCTCTCCCAGCCATACATTACTACTGGGAATACCATCGCTTTGACTATACGGACTTTTGTTGGCAGGGTGATGTCTCTACTTTTTATTATACTGCCTAGTCTGTTGCCTGGCTTCTGCATAATATGCATTTCCACCCGCACTCAAGGATCTTTGGCATCAGGGCTGCAAAAGCCACTGCGCTGGACCCCTCAAGGGCTGGTGTCAGCCAGCGCAGACAGAAGTGGGTTAGAAGGGCCATTGATCCAACTCGCGATAAGGCACTTTATCCTTTTGCAGAAGGCTGATATCAGATGCAGCCGTCACAAAGAGCAAATGCTGCTGGATTGAATCTCTTCTGATTCCTCACACTTGATACGCCTGGCTCCTTCTCAAAAGAAAAGCTGGAACGGTTACCCCGAGGCAAACATTTTGAAGGCCAGCTTGCTTCCTTATTATAGCCCCCAAATTAATGTCAGAGAATAAACCCTGGTAGACTAGGAAGTGGATATATTTGTTGCTCTCCGTCTCTCTGATGTGGAGACATTCAGTATTTTTTTTTCCCTCCTGTATGAGAGGAATCATGATCTATAGCTTGCTTAATGTAAGAGTCGCATAGAACATCAGGTGTTTGAGAGCCACAAGACATGAATGTCAGAAGTTTGAGAGCCACAAGGCAAGGAAGGAAGGGAGGGTGGAAGGCAAATTCATGAGGGAGAGGTGGAAATAAAGCAACTTCAACTTTAAATGCATTCTCCAAGCTACCGGCTGCATTGGCTTGGAGAAGTGATTTAAAGAGAGAAATGCCTTCTCCAAGCCAGCTGATGGGGCATTGGGGGCTTCAAGAGCCACA